>NC_091952.1:90928046-91230546 GCF_031021105.1 Erythrolamprus reginae
AGATAGTTAAAGATACAATGATTAGATGGGCGAAAAAGTTTGGTCATGCTATTGATCTGGAAAAATTGGGAAAAATCTGGACAATTAATTGGAAATTAATAAAAAATATTAATTTTTGATGGCATACATCAAATAATTTATAATTTTAATTATAAATTATTAATGGTGTACAAGGAAAACCAGTACAAGATGTTCTACAGGTGGCACCTACCACCTGTAAGAATTGCTAAGAGGTTCCTAAACTCATCCCCAATATGCCAGAAATGTAAGAAGGAAAATGGAACTTATTACCATCTATGGTGGACTTGTTTAAAAGCAAAAAAGTATTGAAATAAAATGAGATTATGCTTGAAAGAGATAATAAAAGAAGATATAGATATGAAACTAAAATTATTTGTACTGGGCATAACTGATAAAAAATATAAAAAAGGAACAATCCCATTTGATTATATACATCATCACAGTGGCAAGAATAACATGCGCAGTTCTGAAAAAATGAGGAAATACCAACAATGGGGACATAATTTTTTTAAAAATTGGACTGTGCTTAAGTGGACAAATTCACGAAGAAAATAAAAGAAAAAGAAGAAACTAAATACAGTGATACCTCATATTACGAACTTAATTGGTTCCGGGAGGAGGTTCGTAAGGTGAAAAGTTTGTAAGACAAAACAATGTTTCCCATAGGAAACAATGTAAAATCGATTAATGCGTGCAAGCAAAAACAAAATCACCTTTTGAAACAGCCAGGCGCTTCTCACGCCAAACCTGGAAGTTCAGCAAAAGTTCAGGTTTTGATGTCAGAAAGACGTCCTTCCTGGAGTCCACATTTCGGCCGGCCAGGAAGGACATCTCCGTGACGTCAAAGCTCCACCCACCTATTGGGATTCCCCATCTCCATTTGAGCCTTCCGACCGGCCGACAGCTCTGCGGCTCTTCTGCGAAGGTGACAGCTGGGCGGCAGCGCTTCTCGGCGGCCTCCCAAATCCGAACACCGAACCCGAACTTTTGCCGAACTTCCAGGTTCGGTGTTCGGGAGAATGGCAAGAAGCCCCCTGGCTGTTTCGGAAGGTGACAGCCGGGCGACGGCGCAGCGGTAGGTTCGTAAGGTGAAAAAAGTTCGTAAGAAGAGGCAAAAAAATTCTGAACCCCGGGTTCGAAAAGTTCATATGATGAGGGGTTTATATCATAAGGTACTACTGTACTACTTAGTATGGAATAAATTATATGAATGACTAGAAGAGAGAAAGAATAAGTAAAATATGAATTGGAACTTGTCAATATTTGGATGGATAATATGAAGTCTTTATAGAAGATTGTAAGATTATTGTATATAACAATGTAAAAAAGAAATAAAAAAGAAGGAAAGAAAGAACAAGTAATTTATAAAATGTAAATGTATACATATAAGGATAGTATATATGTCAGTACAAACTGAAGTAAGCTTATTGTATATATGGGGAAAGGGTACCCCTGCATGTTTGTTTCGCATACCTATGTGTTCTATGTATATTTAATAATTTTTTTAAAAAAAGAGAATGACATTAAAAAATGGAGTGACCTTTTTTTAATTATTTAAATCCAATAAACTAGTCTTTTAAAAATGGAGTGAGACTTTGAGATAGGAGAGTTTAGGACACGAGAAAAGTTTCTCTCAAAAGTAGCAGAAGCATCACAGAAGAATTAGATGGCTAGACTGGACATTCCCACCCTTGGTGTAATATTCCAAGAACCCAAGTAACCCAGCTAGCAGCATCTCTTCTTTAACCTCAATTTATGTTTCAGTAGCACTTCAAATGTGAAAACTCTTTCATTGTGGAGAAAAAAACTTGGAAAGCATATACAGGTAGTTCTTGAGTTAAGACCATAATTAAGGCCAAAATTTATGTTGCTTAGTGAGAAGTTTAAGTTCCATTTTACAACTTTCCTTGCCAAAATTAAGTGAATCAGTGCACTTGATAAGTTAGTAGCCCAGTTGTTAAGTGAATCTGGTTTCACCATTGACTTTGCTTGTCGGAAGGTTACAAAAGGTGATCACATGACCCTGGGACACTGCAACGATCATAAATGTGAGACACTTGCCAAGCATCCGAATTTTGATCATGTGATGCTGCAGTGGCCATAAATGTGAAAAATGATCACTTTTTTCAGTGCAGTTGTAACTTTGGACCATCAAATGGACTGTTGTAAGTCAAGAATTTCCTGTATATCATATTGCATGATACAATCTGTTGTGGTTCAGCCTGAGTCAGATCAAAGACCAGCTGCGTCTCTGCTGGCTCCATGCCCGGGAGAGGCTGAGAGCGGAGAGGAGAGTTCTTTGCAGTCAGACAGTGCAGACAGCAGTCACGAAAGTGAAGGTGATGCAAGGCCTGGGAGCCCTGGGGAAGGGCTATCTCAAGCAAGTAGCTGTGATTCCCTGGAGTCCCTGGATGATGACGCATAAGCTATCATTAGTATGCGGCAGAGACGCACAGCTCAAAGGAGAAATCAGCTGCGTAGATATTATCAGCATTGAATGAGGAACACCAGGGGGTTGGGTGTGGTCCTCATTAGCAGGGAAGGGTTTATAAGGCATGAGAACCATTCCGGCAGCGTGGAGTGTTATCAAAGTGAAGTTGGTGTTATCTGCATTTTCTCTCAGCGTTTTTGTTCCTGGCTCGTGGCCCAGCAGTCTTGAAGACCCGTGGGAGGTTTGTGTCTGTTAGCAACAGCCTCGTTTGGCATTAAGGATCCTGTGTTTCTGTATGAACAATTGCCTTCGTGTATCTATTTGGAGTTCCACTGTTTTCCTGATCTGTAAGGACATTTTCTGTTGGCTTCTTTTCTCTTTACCATTATAAAACTGTGTTTGGATTCAACCGGTGTGTCTGGCTTATCTTTTTGGGTTGGTCATAGCTTCTGGAGTGACCCAGACAGAACACAATCCAGACCGGAAAGCTATGTCAGGCACAGTTCTTATACACTCACCTGTAATAAAATATAGGTGTGCATAAAATAAAATGTGTAAAATCTCTGTCTGGGACAATCCACAGAAAATTTGAGTACTGTTTACCTATTTGTGTACTCTTACAATCCCAAAAACATTCAGTGCCTTGCTGTCCAGTGAAAATTACCACTGTTTTTAGCAATGCCCACATTTACTAGAGGTTGATATGTTTTGAAAAACATACTTAGATTCTTCAATGGTGCTGATGCTAGGCAATCAGCAAAACTGAAGTCCTTTGCTCCCTCATTACAGAGTCATGTTCCCTGTGTTTTCGTTGTTATTTTTAAATGACATAGTAGCCTTACTGTAGTTAATTTCTTTAGACGGCAAATGGAAGAGCAGGCAGGAACTTTATTTATTTATCTATAGTGCCTAGTGGAATATAATCAATAATAAATTATAGCAATGATTAGTCCACTGAGGTCAAAATGAATTAATCTTAGCATTTGGGAGAAGTGATTTAATTTTTTCCCCATTTCTATTCAAGCATTTTGAAAAATATATTAAAAGTTTCTTCCAGCATATGTAAGCTTTATTCTACTTTGTGAGGGGTTCTAGGTAGAAGTGGACAATAAACCATTAGATATTAAACATTTAAACTGATAGCTCTGCACTTCTTTAAATATTCATATATGCAAACATATGCACAAACCCAAAGATTCTCATTTTTGCAGTTCAAGAAAAAGAAATGTCATAACAGCTATGATTACAAGTGGCTTTCTGGCTCATGTGCTTGCTTATTTGAAGATGACAGTAAAGCAAGTACAAAGGAAATGCCTGTCTATCATAGTTTGTTTATATGCTAGTTTACTAAAGAATGGACTGGGTTTATTGTATTATAGAGTGTTTGTCTATTTAGATCCTGAATTGATAAGTAATTTACTTCTTTCATTCATAGTGCATTGATTAAATTTATTCAACCCTTCTATTCCTTATCTTATTTATTAAATTTGTTCTGTAGAAATATTATAGTCAATCAGAATTGTTTATTTTCACCCATGAAATAGAAAAAGAGTTGGCAGTAGGTAGCAGCAGCAACAGCAGCCACCTTTCGGTCAAAAGAGCGGGAAGTTCCCCCCTCTCGCCTGCCTGGGTTTCTCTCTCTGGCACAGTGTATGGGAGGCAGTCTCGCGCCGGGGGTATGGGAGGCGCATGCTCCTCCTCGCTGCTTCTGAGTCCCTCTTTTTTTAAAAGCCTTAAAGTTTTGGATTTTTTTTATTCCCCTCACTTCATCTCCTTCCTTCGGCAGCGACTGTCCTCCTCTTCTTCTTCCTCCTCCTCCCACCCAAATTCTGAGCTTTTATTTCTTTCCTAATGGGTTTGCACACATTATTTGCTTTTACATTGATTCCTATGGGAAAAATTGCTTCTACTTAAGAATGTTTCTACTTAAGAACCTGGTCACGGAACGAATTAAGTTCTTAAGTAGAGGCACCACTGTAGTGTCCTATTGTATATTGCTGGAGAGACGGAGTAACGACACGGACACCAGAGCTGGATTTAAAATTGGGTCATTTTTATTAACATAAATTTGCATAATTTATTCAAATACTTTGCATAAATTAGCATAAACAACTATGACCCGGAACTGGACCTGCAGGGTCAAACAAATACTTCCGGGGCGGAAATGACGTTATGCCAGTAAACATTCCTGGGCAACTCATGGGCGTATCTCGATGCAAGGTCCAGGTGAGGGCCAGGCCGTCACCTGTGACCTTTTCTGCCATGCTGTGCATGAGGGGGGTCCCACCGGCTAACCCGAATCGGGGAATTAAAGGTGCAGGACCCAAAGACAGGTTCCCCCCAGCTGCTCAGGCAGAAACTCCCTCCATGAGCTTGCAGAGAACCTGTCAATCATCCCCAAAGATGCCCAAGGGAGAACGCGCGGTTGCTAAACCACCCAATTTTCCGCCCCTAACCTGCCTACCCAAATGACCAAAGGTAAGCCAATTAACCTAATTAATGCAAGCACCCCCTAACCGCACAGCCATCACCCCAGTGTGGAATGGGTGAAAAAACAGCTCAGCTAAGAGGCAGAACTGCAAAAAATTCCCATTCGGCCCCCTAAGGGCGACCCCTAAGCACACTGCAAAATAGTGGAGGGCGGGCGGGTGTCTGCTCAGGAGCTTGGTCCGGGCGAAAAGGAAGAGCCCCGGGCCTGCTCGCCCTTATATAGGGCAAGCAGGCCCCGCCCGGACCAATCAGGGCCTGGCCAATCAGGCCCCGATCTCCCGAGCGAAGTCTCGCATCGCGAGACTTCGCCCGGGATTCAAAATGGCGGCCGCCATGAGGGACCGTGTCTCCCGGTCCCTCCAGCAAAGCCTGCCTGCCGGGTAAGTCCGGCGCTGCCCTTGCTGGAGAGACGGAGTAACGACACGGACACCAGAGCTGGATTTAAAATTGGGTCATTTTTATTAACATAAATTTGCATAATTTATTCAAATACTTTGCATAAATTAGCATAAACAACTATGACCCGGAACTGGACCTGCAGGGTCAAACAAATACTTCCGGGGCGGAAATGACGTTATGCCAGTAAACATTCCTGGGCAACTCATGGGCGTATCTCGATGCAAGGTCCAGGTGAGGGCCAGGCCGTCACCTGTGACCTTTTCTGCCATGCTGTGCATGAGGGGGGTCCCACCGGCTAACCCGAATCGGGGAATTAAAGGTGCAGGACCCAAAGACAGGTTCCCCCCAGCTGCTCAGGCAGAAACTCCCTCCATGAGCTTGCAGAGAACCTGTCAATCATCCCCAAAGATGCCCAAGGGAGAACGCGCGGTTGCTAAACCACCCAATTTTCCGCCCCTAACCTGCCACAGGAGCGGGGGTCAGATCTCTATCTTGGCCCCCCGACTCCCCCCTCTATCTGCGCCAGCTCACGCAGAGACCGCTGCAGGTCCTGTAAGAAGATGGCGTTCCCCTGGTCAGACAGGTGAACGCCATCATCACGGTAGAGCCATGGCTGGTCTATTGATATAAGGGGATGAGGTATTACTACTCCACCCAACTCTCTAACTGTTTTACCCATAGCCCTATTCACCCGTCGCCTAGCCCGGTGAATGGCCCTAAGGGAAGAGGCATCCCTCCACACAATCCTAGGTAATATTTCTGACCACACCACTTGCGTGGTGGGCCAGACCTCACGAAGCCTTCGCAGGTCTTTGCGTGCCTGGATGAGCAGCGCCAGGCCTCCCAGTATGCACAGGTCATTGCCACCTAAGTGCAATACCAGCCACCTGGGTGCGGCCACAGGACGCTGCCCACCCAGACCCCTTTGGGCGCGACTCCAGGAGCCGCCCCCCATATTGCCGGGCGCAGCCACAGAATGCTGACCGCCCAGCAACGCCGGTAGGAGACCCTCCCACCGCATACCTCTCCGGCCCATCCAGGCAACGTTGACCCACCGCCCCAGGGACAGGTGGGTCCCGATGGCGCTCCTGGCTGCCGCGCGGCCGGCCCAGAAAATCATGCTGTGGCCACACAGCAGCGCCGTCGGTTTCGTGTTAGCCTGGGGACCTGCAAGAGGACACAGACACAGAGAGGTTACCTAGCCTAAGCCCTGCCTGGGATCCTCAGCGGGCCTAACATAACCCAAATATGCCGCTGACCGCCAGCGGCCGATCTCCCGAATCCGATGGGCCGGGAAACCAGAAAGTGCCGCGCTAGTGGCGGCGCCGATACGGAACGAATGCGTTCCATAACCGGCGGGATCCATGCCCACCTGGGCCATCGCCCTAGATACTAAAGCCCAGAATTGGAAACGGGTCAGAGGGGTACCATCACAATGCCGAAACAGGTACCCCTGACCTGACCCCCTCATACCACAATAAAGCTGTAGGGCGGCCACCGGACACACCGACTGGTCGGTGGCCGCACTAAGATTTAAGGCAACCCCTCTGCGCAGCTGATCCGTTTTAGACCTCCTCACTACAAGGGACACCCCCCCTTGTCTAAAGGCCAGATCAGCGAACTGGAAGGCCCGGAGCGAAGTGTCAGCCTGAGACGAAGCCATGGCCTCGCTGACCCGAAGGGCCCCAAAAAACATGACACAAGCCGCTGCTCTAAAAAGACGGGCCTCGTACAATGAGGAACACAGACTGCCAAAAACCACGTTGATTAAAGACAGCTGCTCCACCGTCAGAGCCTGACGAGTGTCACCTGGGGCCCCCGCTTGCTCCCTAAGCCAGCCCTCCAGCATCTTCCGGATGCGAAAGTCACCCGAAAGATCAGCAAACCCCCCCGCCTTGGACAGAAAGGCGAGGCCGGCTAACCGGGACCGAATCGTCCTAACTGACAGGCCACGCTGCCTGAGTTGGACGCAAAACTCGGCCAAATGCTCTACAGGGACAGGCCAACTAAGCTGGTAACCCCTGCCCTGCCTAAACTCCCCAAACTCCTTACCTGCACGCTGGTATGCCCTGAGGGTGCCGGGCGCTACAGACAAGGAGATTGCCCGGGATGCCTCGCCTCTCCACCACTCTGGATCCCTCCCAGACTCCAGAGGTGGCTGGGGAACACTTCTGGCAATTCTCGGGCCCACGGGGCCAGGGTCCGAAACCTGGACAACTGACCACGGGACAAGGCGTCAGCAACCCCGTTATCTAACCCGGGGACATGCTTAGCCAAAAACAATGCGTTTAGAGACAAGGACCTGTGCACAAAATGGCGGACAAGCCGCATGACCCTGTCGCTCTTTGAGGACAGGGCATTTACCACATGGACAACCGCTAGGTTGTCACACCAGAAGTGCACTGTCTTGTCCCTAAACTGCTCCCCCCAAAGCTCTAAGGCCACTATTAAGGGGAAGAGCTCCAAAAACGTTAGGTCCTTAACCAACGAAGAGGCACTCCATTCCGGAGGCCATGCCGACCAGCACCACTGGTCACCTAACACTACCCCGAAACCACAAGTCCCCGCGGCGTCAGAGCAGAGCTGCAACTCAGCTTCCAACAGAAGCTCGTGCCTCCAGAAAGACAACCCGTTAAATCTATCCACAAAATCCCGCCACACGCCGAGGTCAGCCCTGACCCCAGCGCAAAGGCGGGTACGATGATGGGGCAAACGGAGCCCCTTCATCGCATCATACAACCTCCTGGAAAAAGCCCTTCCAGGAACAACTACCCGACAGGCAAAATTAAGAATGCCTGCCAATTCCTGGAGCTGCCGTAGGGTCACCTTCCGGCAGCCCAGGACCTCATCAAGCTTCCGCTTAATCTTAACCAACTTCTCTAGGGGCAATCTAGAAGATTGCTCCTCCGAGTCCAATTCAATACCCAAGAAGGTAATCCTGGTAGCGGGGCCTTCGGTCTTCTCAGAGGCTAAAGGCACCCCTAATTGAGCACAAAGGGCTTCGAAGTCCCGCATCAAAGCAAAACATTGCTCCGACTGCGCAGGCCCTGCTAACAGGAAATCATCAAGGTAGTGAACGACCGTACCCAGACCACTTTGCCTCCTGAGCGCCCACTCCAAAAAGGTGCTAAAACTCTCAAAAAGAGAGCACGAGACAGAGCACCCCATGGGCAAAGCTCTGTCCACGTAATAGCCCCCCTCGAAATGGAAGCCCAACAGCTCAAAGTCGTCTGGGTGTATGGGGAGGAGCCGGAATGCCGACTTAATGTCGCATTTACCCATAAGGGCTCCCACCCCACACTTCCTAACCATGGTCACGGCTGCATCAAAGGACGCATACCGGACCGAACACAGCTCGTCAGGAATGAAATCATTCACTGACTCCCCTTTTGGAAAAGACAAATGGTGAATCAACCTAAATTCACCACTCGCCTTTTTGGGGACCACACCTAAGGGAGACACCCGAAGATTCGGGAAGGGCGGCTCCGAGAAGGGCCCAAGGACCCTGCCCTCGGCAACCTCCTTCCCAATCTTCTCCCTAACAATGTCTTCATGACCAACAACCGACCTAAGGTTGTCAGACATGAAGGCCTTCCTAACACCCTGATAAGGGATCCGAAATCCCTCTGAAAAACCTAGCAAGAGAGCGGCCGCTCTCGAGCGAGGGTGGTAGTCGCCCAACCAACCCTCAAGCACCACTAAATTAATTGGGCTGGGCCCCTTTTCCCCCAGCAGGTGGGGGAGGCTTTGGGGGACCCGAGCCCTTCTTTTCAATCCCCTTCTTGGGGCGGGGGCACACGGCTGCGGAATGGTTTCCCCCACAACTTCCGCAGGCGTGACGAAACCGGCAAATGGGGCGAAAACACGCCCCCTTCGCCGCAAATTCGTGACACACGAGAGTGGCCCCTTTGCCGACTACCCCCGCCACGGCCTTGGCCGGCGCGGGTGTAGCCGGCTCTTCCTCCATAAAGTGACCGCTATCGGTCCTATCACAGCCCTCCTTCCCCGACATATGGGTGGCCTGGAACCACAGGTCCGGAACCACCATATCCCAGGGCAAGTAGGGGTCATGGGCAATACGCATACGGAAGCCCTTGTCGTAATGCCTCCATATGGTGCCCCCATATTCGAAATGGGCCCTCGCTATGAGATCGATGTACTTCAGCAAGGCAGCGGCCCTCCCCGGCTGCCTCTGAATGACCACCGACGCGAAGGTCAGAAAGGCATACAGCCACGAGCTAAAGCATTTCGTGACCTTTGTCTTTTTCACCTTCTCCCCAGGGACCACCTCCTTGTCCTGTTTAGGGACCTCCCTGTTCAAGATGGAGAACAAATCAACGTACTCCCCCCGCCAGATTGCCTCCTTAACTGACGGGTGCAGATGGTACCCTAAAGGCGTAGCGGGCAACCCGCAAGGGATGGCCCCAGGCTTGATGCTGGCGAACGGGTCCCACACCGTGGTGGCCCCCGAGCCCAGCACCCCAAGCCCCGGTGGATACATGAATGGGACCGGTGGCATAATGGCCGGTGGGGGAGGAATCCAACCCCCCACCCCCGCCCCAGGTGGGACAGGTACCCCCAGCGCCCCCACTGGCGGAGCTGGCGGAGACCAGACCTGACTACAGGTGCCTGCTGCCGTCCCCGTAAAGCTGTTGCCACCCCCCAAAGCTGGCGGGATGAACCCGGGACCCTGTATGGGCAGGAGCGGAGATGTGCCTGTATGTGGTGCCACCTCACCTGCCCCGTAAGGGGTAGAAGACATCCACGGTGGGCCCATCCTGGTTGGGCCCTGGAACGATGGCCATTGCCCAGGCTGGGCCATCTGTCCAGCGTGGCCCGTCTGACCGATGCTGCCCGCCTGTCCGGTGCCCGCCATCTGTCCTTCGTGGGCCACTTGCCCTGCTGGGGCCGACTCCTCTTCGGGGTCTGCGCCCCATGCTGCGGTGGCAGCCGAGGAAAGCCCCTCCGGGCCTGCCCCCGACCGCCACCTCTCCAACTCATCGAGCCGCTCCAGTACCCTGGCCCAGGAGAGAGAAGGGGACACCGCGGGTTGAGGGACTGTGGGTGTAAACCCAACCACCCCCCCCACCGGGATCCCCCCCGGGGGCCCCTCTGCCGCCGCCCGAGCCCGGGCAGACGGCCTGGCAGCCCTCCTAGGCCGCACCACGGGTTGGGCCGGGAGGGCCTTAGCTGGCCGCTTCTTAGGGGCCATTACAGAAGAATAATCTATTTTTCACAAAAGGGATAGAGCAGAAACAAAGCCACCAACGAACCCTGCCCTGCGTTGGCAAAGGCCTGCCTGAAGCCGCAGGCCTCCGCAGAAAAACCCCCTCAGGAGGCTAATCCCTCCTCCCCTCGGGCAACAAGGCCCGACACCAGGCCTTTATCCCAGGCCACAAGCCACCCCAGGGAACACCGCAAGCCCGCGGGGCCTCCCAAAGGCAGCACCCCCCACCACCCCCAAAGGGCAATGAGGCTCCAAACCGGAGCGGAGTCCAGCCGATGCTGGCTCCGCTAGTGACAGATAAGGCTCTTCGCAAGACCGCAGGCCACAAAATGGCGCCTCGCACGAGGTCGCCACCCAAAATGGCCGCCGGAGCAGACGAACGAACGTCTGCTCAGGAGCTTGGTCCGGGCGAAAAGGAAGAGCCCCGGGCCTGCTCGCCCTTATATAGGGCAAGCAGGCCCCGCCCGGACCAATCAGGGCCTGGCCAATCAGGCCCCGATCTCCCGAGCGAAGTCTCGCATCGCGAGACTTCGCCCGGGATTCAAAATGGCGGCCGCCATGAGGGACCGTGTCTCCCGGTCCCTCCAGCAAAGCCTGCCTGCCGGGTAAGTCCGGCGCTGCCCTTCCCAACTCTATTACAGTACTACATTCCAGTATTCCCTGTTATTATTTTCTATACTTGTGCACTCAAAACATTGTAAAATCCATTGTAGCACCATCTTTATTTATATATGCAATAGTTTGATTTTATAGTTTGCATATCAAATATTAGCAGCCTAAAAACAAAGAATGTGTGAAATGCAAATGTAATATTTGATCTACATTTTGTAGGTCAAACAGAAGTTACTCAGTGATATTAAAATGTACAAAATGACAGATTTGTTCATTAACACACTAATATATTAGCTGTCAAATGACATTTCCTAATCAACAGATACCTATACTACGCATATTAATAAGCCTACACATAGACTTTTAAAAGATTATCACCAACTAGTTTTAATGAACAGGGTGACGTACCATGTTGAAAAATGTTGAGCTGTGACCTTTATGACTCTATTTTCCATTAGCAATTAATAGCACTGGATCAATTTTTTTGCCACTGTTATTTTTCACAGCACAAATAAACAGATGAAAGGAAAGATTTATTAAGTTATAGAGCAAAGATGTTTCTGATCACAAGGCATGTGTTTCATGTTCAGGACAAAATATTTTGCTGTAGACTATGAAGGCAATCTTTTCAAGAGCAGAATAATTTTTGCTTATGGAATTACATAAATAAGTATCAGCCTGAAGAATCCATTTGCTTGTGGGAAAACTTGGCAGCAGTGTGCAAGTCTAGGACCAAACATAGATAAAACTAATGCTCTTCTTCCTTTTCTGCCCATTATCGTCCCTATTTTTCTTCTTTTTTCTCCGTCCCCCCATCTTATCCGCTCTTTCATCTACAATCCATTAAGTCTATACTCAATACAGAATATATATTTTAGGAAAGCCTGCATTGGTAACACAGGAGCTGTTTCTAAGTATTTTAGTGACTACCTTTTTCTAATATAAAGCTCTACTTATTGTTAAGCTTGCTGGTTGATTATGTAGAAATGTTTTTTTCAGTACAGTGTACATGTAACCTGTAGCACTTTGTGTTCTTTTTATGCCATCCTGCATGCTGGTTCACAAGTGCATCATATGGGGATGGTATGAGATTTGGAGCACTGCCTCCCATCAAATATATTGGTTTTCAGTGAAGTAGTCATGTATAGAGAGGCACAATCTGAGAGATGCTGATGTTGCTAGCAGCCTTGCTAGTAGCTTTCAGGACATGAAGAAGTGAATAGGCCAGGAACAGTTCTTGCCACAATTTTGAATTTCTATACAGTGGAAAAAAGAGAAATACAGTGAATCGAGTGAGTAATGGAACTACAATTGTAACAGATGTTGATGATACTCATTAAGAGCCCAAAAAATAATAATAATTGAGAAAACTGCTTGCTATTTCCATGCCTTCCTATTGTCTATAACTTCCTCTTCTTTTCTGTTGTTGCCTCCCTATTCTACGAACATTCTGTTGGTACTCAAAGGAATGTTAATAGAAGAACCAGTCAAATCCTATTGGTCAGTCAAAAGTACCACTCAAATTTGGTTATCCAAAAAGAGAAAATAATTGGGTAGGGTCTGTAGGGACATTTGGTTGCCGGTTGCTTGTGTTTGGGTTAATGTTTGAACAGGAACTGAAATTTCTATTGATTTGACTTAAGCAAATTCCATTTAGGTCAACATACCTTTTATTACAATAATTAGCAGGATTCTTCTTGTCTCTCCCAATGATTGTAGAAATACTGTTATTTCACGGCTGATTAATAGTTCTATTATCTAAGGTACCTTTTCTTCATTCTGTCTGTCCTTTCATGATCAAATTGAGGGGATGGGGATGTTGTTGAAATACAACTTAGTGGAAATTATGTATGTATGTATGTATGTATGTATGTATGTATGTATGTATGTATGTATGTATGCATGTATAATTAAAGCAAATTTTAAGACTTTCCACCCAATACTATCAAACCATTTCCGACAGTTATTCAATTACAAAAGTAAATTTCTTGAAAAGCTTCATGAATTTTTTTCTAAAAGCTTTTTTGTATAAGGACAAAGTATGCTCATCATATCCTATGTATATGTTGATTCTTGCATGTGATGATGTGAAATGCATGCCCATTATTTCCTGTGTATTAAAACAAGTTGAGAGAGAACTTTTTAAAAGGTTTCTCACATTTTATAATCTGTTTCTATGAGTTCTAGAGAGAACATCAGAGTGGGAGGATGAAGCCTTTCATTTTTAATGTAGATTGAAACTTCTAAGCAGTTGTTGACATTTTTAAAAATCAAATAGAAGTGGCATAGGAAAATCTCTTCCTTCCTAACCATCTTTCCCCATCGAGAAAGGCTGTTTAGGGAGGTGCGGACAATTGTCTTGTTGGCAGCTTGGCCAAGGAAGAGAAACATGTTTGAAAATGCTTCTGGAGGCAGCCCGGAGCAGCCAATCCAATCCTGCAGAGGGTGCCCATAACCACCTCTCTCCCCCCCTTGCCAAAAGAGTTCCCACTGCAGAAAGAGTGGCTCCCAGTCACGAGAATGAGAGCGATAGCAAGCAAGAGCCGGGTGTGCACGTACCCCGCGGGACTAGATTAGCTCCTCTAGGCTCTGCCTAAGGCAATTTAAATGTGCTTCTGTCTGTGAGGAAGAGCAGTATGTTTGAAAACACTGCTGGAGGCAGCCCAGAGCAGTTAAGCCAGTACTGCGGGATGTACCTTTGAAAAATGTTCGGAAACTTCAGATCGTGCAGAATGCAGCTGCAAGAGCAATCATGGGCTTTCCCAAATATGCCCATGTTACACCAACACTCCGCAGTATGCATTGGTTGCCGATCAATTTCCGGTCACAATTTAAGGTGTTGGTTATGACCTATAAAGCCCTTCATGGCACCAGACCAGAATATCTCCGGGACCGCCTTTTGCCGTACGAATCCCAGGGACCGATTAGGTCCCACAGAGTTGGCCTTCTCTGGATCCCGTCGACTAAACAATGTCATTTGACGGGTCCCAGGGGAAGAGCCTCCTCTGTGGTGGTCCCGACCCTCTGGAACCAGCTCCCCCCTGAGATTAGAACTGCCCCCACCCTCCTTGCCTTTTGTAAACTCCTTAAAACCCACCTCTGCCGTCAGGCATGGGGAAATTGAGACATCTCCCCCGGGCCCATACAATTCATGTATGGTATGTTTGTGTGTATGTCTGCTTTAATAACGGGTTTTTTTAAAATGTTTTTAAATTATTAGATTTGTCTTGAATTGTTTTATTGTTGTTGTGAGCCGCCCCGAGTCTATGGAGAGGGGCGGTATACAAATCTAATAAATAAATAAATGTGTGCATAGCCACCTCTCAATTGCTCTAGCTCTGTCTCTCTCACACGGCAAGGAGGAGAATCAGGACAGGCAGAAGCCTCCGGGTAAAGAGTGACTAGAATGGAGGGAATCATCTCCCACAACAGGCAAAGACCAGTAAAAAGAAAAGTATGCAAAATAATGTGGCTTAAGCACCACAAATAATTCATTTTATTTCCAAAAGCCCAAGAGCAGCTAAAGAATCCTAGCACTTTGGAAAATGCCCATCCTTTTAAAATGCTAATCCAGCCAGCACAGATTATAATCTTGAGAGCATAAGAACTGGGCGCATAATGTATCGATGGGAATCGCATGTTTTTAAATGAGGACAAGAGTGGCGCTGGATGAAATTTGGGAAAGCTGTTTCATCCCTGGTCTGCCAATAAGCGAGCCACACAAGGTTCGCCTAATACAGTGATGGGCAACCTTTTGAGCTTGGTGTGTCAAAATTCGCCAAAAAACTGAGCATAACTCGGGTGGTGTGTCACCTTGAGAAAAAAACATAATTTTGTGATATTTATAGTTTAAATAACAAATATGCATAATTATTTAACTTACCTACTTAGTGACTTCTTTGTTAATCTGTCAGTTGGTTTCTTTTGTTGGTCTTGCTGTTATTTAACTTGTGTGGGGTGCCATGAACTAAGATAAGTGAGGGGGAGGGGGAATTCTTCCAGTGATGGCGAACCTGTGGCAGTCGAGCTGGACTGCCACAGGTTCGCCATCACTGATTTAGTGACTTTTTTGTTGCTGAATTTCATTGGCTAACTCTTCAATTGAAGGTTGGTATTTTGTAGATAGGTAGATAAACAAACAAATAAATAAATATAAATAAATAATAAATCCCTTCTTTTTTATTAAAAGAAATTAATAATAAAACAAAACCAAACTCTATTACTATTAAAACTAAAACAACCAGCAAATTCAAAAACATAACTATTAATAAAAACAGGTGAGGGTTGGGGGTTTTTTTCTCTGTTATTATTTAAGTGCTTTTACCATATGCTTTAAATCAAGAGTCACTTCTCTCTCTCTCTCTTTCTCTCTCTTTCCTGTCATTCTCTGCCTCAATCATTTTCTCATTTCTCTTTTTTTCTCCCCTTTATTCTATCATTTCTCTCTCTCTCTTCCTATCTTCTCTCTCTCACTCTTTCTCTCTCTCTCCCTTCCTTCCTTTCTTTCTCTTCCTTCCACTTTTTTCTCTTTCTCTCTCTCTTTTCCTTCCTTCCCCTCTTCCCCTCCCTCTCTTTCTCCCTCTCTCCCTTTATAACACCGTTCTGGAAGGCGAGCAGGGAGCAGAGGGGTGACCCTGAAATAGGCCTGCAACCCCTCCCCTCGCTCCCAGAGGCCCCTGCGAGCCAACCACCATTCGTGGTGGGCTCCGATGCTTGGCGCCACGCCAATCAGCTGGGAGGCGGTGCCCCGCTCCCCCCCCCAGCTGAAACTGAAGTCCGGCTGGGGCGATTCTTCCCCCGGCCGGACAGGCATGCTTGTGCTGGCAAAGGCAGCGTGTGGGCGAGCCTGCGCTCTGCGCAGGCGCGCCCAGCTGGGAGGCGGTGTTCTCGCCCCTCCCAGCCATTCCAAATATCGGGGAGAGGAAATTAAGGGGAGAGGAAAAATAATAATAATAATTGCGGTTACAATTGCACTCCCTAAAGCTCCCTGTTTCTCCGGCGGCCGCGTGTCACCGAAAATGGCTACGCGTGTCAGTGCTGACACGCGTGTCATAGGTTCGCCATCACTGGCCTAATACAATATATTTTTGCCACCCATTCTAAAATTGCTGTTACGTATTATCATATTTGGTGGTTATGTCCGGAAGCAGAAAAAGTTTGGTCTAGGATTCAAAACTGGTTGAAAGAAATGTTAAATTATCAATTGGAAATGAAACCAGAAATGTATCTTACGGGAATAATTAGAGGACAGCATAGTAAGGAAGATTACTACTTGATAACACATTTATTAACATCAGCAAGGTTGGTGTTTGCACAAACTTGGAAAAAGGAAAATATACCAAATGAAGAAATGGTGATTAGGACAAATTTCAGACACACACACACGTTTGAAAATTCAAAACAATGTTCTTTATAATGAAAATTCACTTAAACTAAGCCCTCTTTTGGTATAGCAAAGAGCACTCATCTTCAAACAAACTGGTAATTTGTACAAGTCCCTTATCAGTTCTGTGATACTTAGCTTGCAGATGCGAGGCAATTCACAGTCCTTCTTCTTTCACAAAGTGAAACAAACTTTGCTCTGGTTTAGTTTCAAAGCGGGGGAAAAATCAGCACACAAAGAGTCAAAGTCAGCAAAGCAGGCACGAAACACAACGATCAGATAATTCTCCACAATGGCCAAACCCACAGGCTGCTATTTATAGCAGCCTCACTAATTACCACAGCCCCACCCAACCACAGGTGGCCTCATTTCTTTGATAATAATCTCTCAGTTGTTGCTGTCTATGCATCACTGTCCGCATGCGTGGCTGTATCATTAACTCTTGTTCTGAATCCAAGGAGGAGCTAGATAATTGATCTCCTTCTGCGCTGTCTGCCACACTCTCCTCCTCCCTGTCACTCATGTCTTCTTGGTCAGAGGAGCCTTCATCAGCAGATTCCATCGGGTGCAAAACAGGCCTGCAGCATGTGGATGTCTCCCCCACATCCACAGTCCTTTGGGCAGGAGCTGGGCCAGAGCGAACCACAACATATATATATATATGAAAGTTTGTCTGTATATTTTGTTTTGTTTGTTCATTATTAAAATATTTTTTTTAAATAAATAAATAAATAAAATTGTTGTTGTAATCACAGCAACTCTTGGCTGTTTTCCTCTCCTCTGCACTCACACTCTTAGACCACCAGCAACAAACAGCCCCCTCAGCCAGGGCTCTAGCAGCTCCAGCCAAAGGTAGGGAAGAGGGGGGCTGTTGGGCTTCTGTTCGCCATTTATTTATTTATTAGATTTGTATGCCACCCCTCTCCGTAGACCATGAGTGACAAAAGCGCAAGGAAGGGGAGGGAATTGCCGCCGTCTGCTTTCTGTGCAACATTACGAACTCCTCTGCAGGGCACATGTATCTCAACTGGCTTCCTGCATCCATTTCTACAATGCCCAGTGCCTGCAGTGGCAACAGACATATATAACCAGTCAAGCGGGCAGTATTGAGGGTACCCAAGCTTTGGTGTCCCTTGAACTGGAACTCCACTTCTCAATCTGTCAAGGAGCCCCGGCGTGAGCTGCCACTCAGCCCCTGCCCTCCATGCTCCACCCCACCCAACCTGTCACCCCCAAACTATCCCATCATGAGATGGGCGTCTTACTGGAGTTTAACAGCTCCGTGTGTCTATCACTGGGAAAAAAGCTTGCAAAATACAGAAACTCTTATTGCTGGGAGAAGTTGTTAATTTCTGACCCTCGCAAGAAGAGTTTCTGTATTCTGCAAGCTTTTTTACCCTAAAGAGATAGATAAACAGAGCTGTTAAACTCCATAAGATTTATTTATTTATTTTGTTTATTTATTAATTAGATTTGTATGCCGCTCCTCTCTGTAGACTCGCGGCGGCTCACAGCAATAATAAAAACAATGTACAACAAATCTAATATTTAAAATATCTAAAAAACCCTTATTTAAAAAAGAAAGACATACACACAAACATACAAGATGCCCGTCTCTTGGCTTGCCCGGTCTCTGCTGGGAAAAGTGGTCAGTGGGCGATTGAGTGGACATGGGCGGGGGTGTGGGGACAGGACCAGTAAACCACATGACACCCCTCTGGCCCCTCTAAGCTCCCCCTGCCACCACCCTTGCCTCTTAGCGCCCCCCCTAAGGCATCCTACTGCCTCCAAGGGGGCGGTACCACCCATTTTGGGGATCACTGATATAGCTCTATAATAAAACATAGTTCAGGTTTACTGAGTTAAAGGGAATTGCAACATTAAAAATATAAGATTATGCTGGAAAACTCTGGATGAAGCCTAGGTCACAGGAATAATTAGATTACTAATAAGCATGATAACATATTAATGCATTGATTGAGCAAAGAAGCAGGCCTTTTACCTTTGACTGATCAAATAGCTAAGAACAGCTACTGGATGCTTTGCTCTTTCCAAATGTACTATGAATCAGAATGAAAGCACATTATTTGTTTTGGTCATTAGATAGCATTATCTCTGTGGAATGCCAATTCATATCTCTTTGTGCTATGCACGGTTCTCACATACGGCATTTTAATAATCTTCATGCTGTGCTATGAATTTGTAAGTAGCCTGAGAATGGAAAAGCACCATAAGATCGTATGTTTTTTAAAGTTTATTTTCATTATTGTACTTCAGGATGCGTGGTTAGAAAGGACAGGAAATAAAGGTAGCCATAGCAATTTGGGGAGTTAAATATTGCAGGTAAAGAATTTGTAACTTAAAGGGAGTGAGAAAAAGGCTTCTAATTCATTATTTAAAAAAGGGTATTTTTATCCAGGATTATTTTCCACAATCCTCACTATAAATCAGTAATGGTGAACCTTTTTTTGCTCAGATGCCAAAAAGGTGTGCACATTTATTTATTTATTTATTTATTTATTCATTCATTCATTCATTCATTCATTTATTAGATTTGTATGCCGCCCCTCTCCATAGACTCGGGGCGGCTCACAACACAATAAAACAGTTCATGACAAATCTAATAATTTACAATTTAAAATATTTAAAAAAACCCATTATTAAGCAGACATACATACAAACATACCATACATAAATTGTATAGGCCCGGGGGAGATATCTCAGTTCCCCCATGCCTGACGACAAAGGTGGGTTTTGAGGAGTTTACGAAAGGCAAGGAGGGTAGGGGCAGTTCTAATCTCTGGGGGGAGCTGGTTCCAGAGAGTCAGGGCCGCCACAGAGAAGGCTCTTCCCCTGGGGCCCGCCAACCGACATTGTGCAATTGACGGGACCCGGAGAAGGCCGACTCTGTGGGACCTAATCGGTCGCTGGGATTCGTGCAGCAGAAGGCGGTCTCGGAGATATTCTGGTCCGATGCCATGAAGGGCTTTATAGGTCATAACAAACACTTTGAATTGTGACCGGAAATTGATCGGCAACCAATGCAAACTGCGGAGTGTGGACCCCTGATATGGGTGTGGACCCATAATTTAATGCCACACACACACATGCGCACACAAAAAACTCCCCTCACCGAAGCCTCTGGACTTCCCATTGGGCTGTTTGTTGCCCTCCCCAGGCTTCAGGAAAGCCTCAGGAACCTGTGCATGGAGAAAAATGGTCCAATGGGCCAACCAGAAGTTTGGAAACAACTCCCCCCTCCCTTCAGAATGCCGAAAATCAGCTGGCCAGTGCACATATTCCTGCTGGAGCTGACATAGGCAAAGCTTCATATGCCCTTAAATATGGCTCCATGTGCCACCTTCACCATCGTGGCTATAGAAAGTTTGTGTGAATTATTTCTGCTGAGATACAGAGGTTGAGTTAGTAACCCATGTACTATTATATTGCATAGTGTATTTACCCATAGTATCTGCCACTGGTTGTTCAGTTGCTAAGTCATGTCCAGCTCTTTGCCACACCATGAACCACAGCACACCAGACACCCCATGTACTCCACTGTCTATAGAGTTTGACCAAATTCACTATGTCAGTAAGGATATATAACTATTTATTTTATTTATTTTTATTTATTTGTTTGTTTTGTCCATTACACAATAATACAGAAAGAGGGTTGTAGATAATATAATCAGGTAGAATGTATTAAAGGGAGAATAGAGGAGAAAATAAAGGAGTAAAATATAACTATGAGAGAATAGCAGAAAAAGAGATAGGGATAGAAGAGAAGATATATGAGATATGGGAGAGACTAGAGGACAGGGGACAGTAGGCACTCTGGTGCACTTATGCACTCACCTTACTGACCTCGTAGGAACTTGGTGAGGTCAACCGTGGATTGTTTAAGGGTAAAGTGTTGGGGGTTAGGGGATGATACTACAGAGTCCAGTAGTGAATTCCATGCTTCAACAACTCGATTACTAAAGTCGTATTTTTTACAGTCAAGTTTGAGTGGTTAATATTAAGCTTGAATCTGTTGTGGGCTCTTGTGTTGTTGTGGTTGAAGCTGAAGTAGTCTTTGACAGGCCAGACGTTGCAGCATATGATCTTGTGGGCAATACTTAGATCATGTTTGAGGCGTCTTAGTTCTAAGCTTTCTAGACCCAGGATTGTTTCGTAGGGTGTTCTGTTACGGGTAGAGGATCCTCTGCTGTCACCTTCTCCTTGTGTCTTCAATCTTTCCCAACATCAAGGTCTTTTCCAAAAAGTTCTTTCTTTTCATTAGGTTTCATCTTTTAGCCTTTTAGTACTGTCCATGGGTTGTCTTGGCAAAGGATTGGTCCATTTTTTGTCACTCATAGATCTATTATCAAAAGCTTTATTTTATTTTCTGATCAAGAAATTACAAAAGACCTAAACACTATATAAAGGTTCCCAAGTTTCTAGCAATAGGTAAGGCTGGCAGAAGCTTGTCAATATCTTTTTCTCATTATTACTGGTTTCAGTTTTGGAGTTTTTATTGCTATGTTTTAAATTGTGCACTTGTTTATTGGTCTGGGTGAACTATAAATTTCTCTTCATTCCAGTGTTTAGGTAGATAGTTTTGAAGATGGACTTTGTTTTTCTAGTATAAACTGCTCATCTCCTATTTTATGCCCTCCGGATGTGTTGGATTATAATTGCTATCATGTTCCACCTGAGTATGATGGAAATTCTATGTCTTATCTAGAAATCACTAAGTTGTGATGATTAATAGAAACAGAGCTCTCCATTCTTTGACTGTGCAGTGACATACAACCTTGCTTGTGATCAAGTACACACAAGGCAGCAATCGTTTGACCTTTTGTATTTATCTTCCCAGATTCATTTTATTGTCTCTGTAAATCATTGAGATTATTACAGCCAAGTATGAGATTTCAAAATGGGAGATCATTTAATATGCTTGCTTATTATTTTTATGATTGGTCGCAGAGTCAGCCAGATGTTCAGACTGGATTTGGCATTTTTATGGCATTTTTAAGTTCTTCCAAAGTCCTGGGTCGCCAGATGTCAATGTTTGATGTAGAGCTAGGTTGCACCCAGTTTGGACCAATTTTCCTGCCACTTGCCGAACCAGGAACAATTGCCAGCTGGCCACATCCCTGAACCGGCTCTAATGGCAGCGCCTATGGTGTCGCCATCTTGTTTTTTGCTTCTGCACATGTGCAGAAGCTGACTTTTTGATACTGCGCATGCGCATGGGCACGTACAAAGTGTTCCCCAACCCACGTAGCCATAAGGCGTGTAATGCACACACAGCCATGTGGTGCAGGAGGAAGTGAACCAGCAGCGAGGTAAGTTAGAACCCACCCCTAGTTTGATGGTTTTAAAGGTATCCCCACAAGATCTAAGTTATTCCAAATAAAGCTGCCTTTTGCAATTGATTGATACTATTTTTGTCAATGCGGATGGTATTCAAGAGGTGCCCCAGGTGTTTTGAGATTGCACCCACTGTTGATGCAATCTATCTACCTATCACTATTGATACTATGTTTACTTTCTTTGTTTACTTCTATTTCATTTTACTTCTATTTCCAGGTCTTTCTATTTTGTGATTTTCCTCCATTCTTTCTCTTCACTTCTGCTATCTCCAGATATTACAGTATCCACTAGTCAGACTTTCATCTCTTTCTTATTGAAAGTTTTTTAAAAAAAACTCTGGGGTGTTAAGTGGCAGGTGTCTGTCTGTTGGAATTCTAAAGTCCCAGAGCACTTTAGCTACTTTATTTCCTATTACTTTGCCTATTTTATGGTCCTACTTACTTGCTCATTCAAGGCACTTATTACCATTGGTATTATCTTTGCTTTGTTTTGCCACAGTCAATTACAATGTGCCCAAACTATGTTTGTTTGGCATGTGTGCTTGTTAGATTGGTTTTGGGGTTTATAATGGGTTGTTAGCAGTAAAGGGCTACCAAAATTTTTACTACCACATTGTGGGTGTGGCTTATGCAGGACGCCCTGCATTTTCTTTCAACACTGTGTTCCCCCCGTCCCTGGTTGGGGTTTTATTTACTGTTGTTGTTGGACTTCTTTTTTATTTTTCTACTATTGTATTGTTTTTATTATTGTAAGCTGCCCCTAGAGGATTGGGCGGCATAGAAGTCGAATAAATTAAATTAAATTACTAAGCAACATTTAAGTGCAGGATTGGATAACCATCGTGTTGAGGGGGTTAACCTCTTTTTCCCAACAATCTCCCCAAACCCGCCTGAAAACTCTTATTACATTTGCGCTGCATCAGATCATCCCAATTTAAGAATAATATTATAACTATTGCAGCAAGTTACTGCAGAAGAACTGATGACAGGGGCATCAAGAGCAGCTTTCTCCCAGAGGCAAAAATAGCTGTTTTTGGAAGAGTATATTAAAACTGCAGTTCATATGTAAGTATAAAATTCTTCCATACCAATTGAGGTGTTGGACTTAATTTATATGCTGCAAATTAATAAAAAAACTTGTTGTTGCCCTTAATATTTGATATATTGTGTAGCTTATCATTCAGCAAAGTGTGTGTGTGTGTGTGTGCACATACACTAACACATACACACACATGATAAGAGCTATTATAATTATTTTGTTTATAATAAATAAACAAAAACAAACTAAAATAGCCTACAATCCCATATAATCAGTCAAATTAATTAAAAGTCATATAATCCCATGTCTTAATAAAATAGCCAATGAACAATTCAGATAATTATTTTAAACAATTACTAACAATTAAATCATTAAAATATAAATATAGCTAAAAAAATATTGACTGTCATTCACAAAACTGCACTACTGTGTGATTTTACATGGCATCCTTTGTCCATTCAGAAAATGCAGGTGTTTAATATGCAACCTTAAAATAAGGTTCTATTTAAATTCTTATTTTAAGAAATAAATAAATCACTAAATACTGATGGAAAAAGTGAAATATTTCTCAAGGTAACCAAGTTTTTAAACGTTAGAAGGAGGAACACTTTATCTCTTAAAAAAGAAACGTTCTCCAGCTCGGGTGTCAAACAGAAATTTTGCTCGCATCTTGGCTCGTAACTTGGAATACTCGCATGTGGAGCAGCTCGTATCTAGAGGTACTACTGCATTGATAATTACTAGAGGAATGTAATGTTAATTTGTTTGCAAATGAGCAACAGTTATGCGCCAAGCAACCAATTGTTATATTCACTGTTATGCTTTTATCCAAGAGACAACTTATAACAGTTCATTTAGTGAGCGTTCAAACTTACAACAGCACTGGAAAAAAATGACTTACAACCATTTTTCACACTTACAGCTATTGCAGCATCCCCATGATTACGTGATCAAAATTTGGATAACTCTATTTATGACCATGGCAGTGTCATGACTGACTCATATTTATGACCATGGCAGTGACTCATATTTATGACCATGGCAGTGTCCCAGGATCATGTGATCCCCTTTTACGACCTTCTGACAAGCAAAGTCAATGGGGAAGCCAGATTCACTTAACAATCATGCAACTAACCTAGCAACTGCAATAATTCATTTAACAGCTTATGATAAGAAAGGTCATAAAAATTCACTTAACAAATGTCTCAATTCGCAACATAAATTTTGGGCTCAATTTTGGTCAGAAATTGAGGTATTTTCTAGAAAAGCCAGCGCTTTTATCCTACAACAGATGGAATATCAAGAATTTCTAGGATTACAGAAACCAAACACGCATGTGCTTCCCTATAGAGTTTTATGTATACTTAGTATAGATAAAGTATAGATATACTTTATACTTATATTTAGGATTGTATTTTTGGAGAAACGTTATAAACGGACATCAAATGGTTTGAGTTTTATCCTTTTTTTTTTTAGACAGCAACAGAGATAAGAGCAGCTGTAACTTTATAAAATAAATTATAAGGACAAACCAAAAATAGAATAAATTTCAAGAACCTACAGCTTGGGGTTTTTATTTTCTTTGCAAGTCATCTCATAGAATCTATTTGACATTTTGCCTAACTTCAGGGTGAAATAATTTTTGCTTCATTATTTACAATAAATCCATAGTCATGGTTGTCATTTTTTTTGCACATTTGCAGTTACTAAAAACATTGTGTATGACCAAAATCCTCCCATCCAACTGTAGAGGCCCCAAGTGTATATTTTGAATTATAATGATGTTCAAGCAGAGAGAGTGAACAGACAAGCATGTTTATTTCACCACCTTTTTGTCCTAAATGACTTTGTACCAGGGGCAGATTCCTCTTACCTGCTGCTACTAGTGCATTGCACGCACAGATGAGGATTCTTGCGTCTGTGCACCTGCTATGCACGCACACATGTGCACGTCTCCAGTGTATTTTTGCTACCATGCATGCACAGGAAGTAAAAAAGACCAAAAATTCAAGAAAATGGCGGTTCCCAAAGGATAGGCACCAGAGCAGTCGTGCACAAATTGCGCAATGTGATAGCTGCTACTTGTGTGGAGTTGCCTGCTGCACCAGTAGCAATCCACCACTGCTTTGTACCTACTTTCAAGGTTTATGAGAAAATTTTGAGATATTTATCTAAGAGGAAATACTGTTGTGGTTATGCTCAGTATCTCAGTTTACCTGTGTCATTTTTTTCTGGAGAGAATGGCTTACTTCCAAACAAAGCATTGAACTGCAGTCATCCTCCCAGGAGTGGAGGATGACTGCAGTTCAATTGTTTAGTTCATGCCTGTCGGTCGTCGGAGAACGAGTTGCGAAGGGAGCACGAGGCTCCACCCACCTGCCTGGAAGCCATCATTTGGGGTTTTTTACCCTCTGCATATGCACAGAATGCTTTGCACATGCACAGAGGGTAAAAGAACCCAAATGGCGACATCTGGTGGGCGGAGCTTTCTGCCCCCTTCATGACTGGCTCTACGATGACCAACAGGCACAAATAAACTGGAAGCATTTCACCTCTGCATCTTCCACATTAATTTTCTAATACAGTGATATCTTGTCTTACAAACTTAATTGGTTCCAGGACAGGGTTCTTAAGGTGAAAAGTTTGTAAGGCAAAACAATGTTTCCCATAGGAATCAATGGAAAAGCGATTAACGCATGCAAGCCCAAAATTCACCCCTTTTGCCAGCCGAAGCGCCTGTTTTTGCGCTGCTGGGATTCCCCTGAGGCTCCCCTCCATGGAAAACCCCACCTCCGGACTTCTATGTTTTTGCGATGCTGCAGGGCAATCCCAGCAGGGCAATCCCAGCATCACAAAAATGAGTGCTTCGCTGGCAACAGAAGTCCGGAGGTGGGGTTTCCCAGCAAAGGGAGCATCAGTGAAACGTGGCATCACTAAAACACCGAACTCCTCGAAACCCCACCTCCAGACCTCTGTGTTTTTGCGATGTTGCGATTTCACTGAGGCTCCCCTCGCTATGAAGCCACACTTCCGGACTTCTGTTGCCAGCAAAGCACCCATTTTTGCACTGCTGGGATTCCCCTGCAGCATCACAAAAACATGGAAATCCGGAAGTGGGGTTTCCCATGGAGGGGAGCCTTAGGGGAATCCCAGCAGTGCAAAAACAGGTGTTTTGCTGGCAACGGAAGTCCGGAGGCAGGGCATCCCAGCGGCGGCAGTGAGTTTGTAAGGTGAAAATAGTTTGTAAGAAGAGGCAAAAAAATCTTAAACCCCGGGTTTGTATCTCGAAAAATTTCTATGACGAGGCGTTTGTAAGATGAGGTATCACTGTACTGTTTAAAGGGACCAAGACAACTTCATAAAAACAAATCATATACTGATTGCTACAAAGGCAGGCCAACTTCCTTCCAATGTTGGTTTTTTTTAAAGCAGTTTAGAAAAAAACATCTCGGACTAGGCAATGTTTCTGTTGGGAAACCAGAGGTATATGGGCATAATTTTGTTTAGATAATTACTTTATATACTTTTGATTGAAAGTTACCGAATGTAATTTTTATAAACAGTAGAAGTGTAAGTTTTCCCTTTCCCTCTCAATTTCTTTTACTTTAATACCAGGTATTTCCAAAGGCTAAATTTGAGAAGAGAGACTTGTTTCTTAATATGAAATTTGCAGTTTAAGTTTTTTCAGCAAGCAATAGGGGTTTTAAATAAATACTTGTGACTTACGGATAATGTTATTGTTTTAAATATGAACTTAAATGACATAAATCAATATTTCAGTAAATAACTAAATTACAAGACAATTTTGCTAGCTAATGATGTACTAAGTTGAATCACCTGTCACCTAGGTGACATAAAACAAAATACGGTAAGAGTTATCCTTCCTGTTGAGTTATCATTTTTCAGAAGTTATGTAAAAATGGTGGAAATAGATGAAATTCAGCACAGAATTTTGTACAGCAAAATAAAATGAGACTTGATATCACAGTCAAAAACCTACTGCAAATTCCTGGCTCTGCACTTGCGGTGAATACGGAATAAGCACACGGACAACCGAACTGGGATTGACGAGTCACTTGATTAAAGCCTAAATGGACCTGCAGAGGTAACCCAAAAGGGGGCGGAACATCAGTTTCAAACATGCCTGGGAAACTATGGGCGAGGGCTCCATTGTAGAGGAAGGGAAGGATCCCCTTGACTTTAACCATGGCCTTGAACTTGGCCTTTAACTTGATCTTCCCCTGCTCCATGCCACACCCAAACATGTGGGGAGGCTCACCCACCCAGATTGTAGATTGTCATCTCTGGACATGTGGCAGGTGAGCCCCAAGGGCATCCCTCCTCCATAATAACCCAGGCTAGCCCAGCCTTGTAATCATGGAGAGGAGCAGCCCATCACCTCCCAAAAGGTGCCCAAAGGAGATCATGCAGTTGCTGTCTTCCCCATTTTCCATGCCTTACCGCCACAGCAGGGGGTGTTATGTAAAAATGGTGGGAATAGATGAAATTCGGCACTGAATTTTGTACAGCAAAATGAAATGAGACTTAATATCACAGTCAAAAACCTACTGCAAATTCCTGGCTCTACACATGTTTACCTATTTCTACAAAAGGAGAAAAATTCCTGATGCAAATGATTTTATGCCTCAGTTTCCTTGATGTGCCCTGCTTTTAGGTGATTTCCTACATATAATCATGTTGGAGACGATGGAGGAAGTCCTCTTTAACTTTTTAATTATCTCTCCCCCTTCCTGTATTCTCTCTGTCCTTTTAACCAAAGAGATGTTTAGGGTAATCTGACTCTTGAGTTCACATATGTGAACCAAGAGCCATCTCTCACTCATGGGAATTTAGACTGTGAGACTGACCCTGTAGTCAAGGATGCAGGCTGTGTTCACAAGACATATCCTCAAAATGTTCTCTACCCTACAGGATTGCTGTTTTGAGGATAAAATGAAGGGATGTACTGTACTCTCTACTGTACTGTAAGTGCTCTTTAGCTCCTTATTTTAAAATTAATTGCTGCTTAGGGGACACATCATTGTGCATTAATATTGCCTGCCTGTTAAAACCTTCAAACTTAAGGAAGAGAGAAATGGATTGGTTTCTTGTTTATTCTGTAATAACAATAAAACTTTACACAGATATTTTAAAACAACTTCAGTCTCCCACTCCAAGAATCAATCCTGCAGCTAAATCCTATAGCAGATTGCTATGGGTTTTAAAATCTCCATAAGCATTGTGTAGTTCTACAAATAGTCCCAGTTTGACTCTGAATATCTGGCTGGAGGGATGCATACATTTGCTTAATAAAGTGACTAGTCATTACAGATACAGGAACTCGGCATTTTATTTAGATTTGCTGCTGATGCTTGTTCTTTTTTTTTGCAAACTTTGCAAAAAAATAATAGCACTGTAATAATACTTATTGTTACTTTTTAAGTTAATTTCATTTCAAAAAATTAACTCATTGGGGTTTTCCTGCATATTAAAAATGATATGTTATTTGGCTTTTAGTGATGGCATATTAAATAAGAAACTTTGACTTCAATGAAGTTAAAATTCATTAGAAAGTTTGAACTTGATTGTCTGAGCTCTAAATGAGTGCATACAGGTAATCCTTGACTTACAATCATTTGTTTAGCAACTGTTCAAAGTTACAGTGACACTGAAAGAAGTGACACAGGTTCTCACATTTATGACTGTTGCAGAATCCAGAGTCACATGCAGAGGTGGTTCCTATTGGTTCAGACCGGTTGTATAGAACCGGTAGTAACTTGGCAGCCTGGATCACTAGAACTGGCAGCGACCTCGGCCTGCCATACCCCCAAACCAGTTTTCTATTGTGCCACCATCTTGTTTTTTGCTTCTGCGCATGCACAGAAGCCTTTTTAAAGTATTGCGCTGGTGCTCCCATATGGCACATCTCTGAACAAACCATCAGCAAAACAAATCAGAATCCAGCCCTGGGCACATGATCAAAATTCCCAGGCTTGGCAACTGGCATATATTTATAATGGTTGTAAGTTGAGACCTACTTGTATTTCTATTTTTTTTAAGTACAGTGACTACCTCTGCAATTTAATTATGCAAAGTTTTATTTCTTAATCTAATGGGCTTGCAGCATTATCCAATTCAGATCACAGAACAAATAATTGCAAGAAATAAATATTGGTATGGAAATATTGAACTGATTAGTTTCTGCTGGGAAATAAACAATCTGTTCTCTAAATTGATGCCTTCCAAGTTGTTACTATTAAAGTATGAGTCCCTCCAGGTGTATTGAACTTCAGCTGAGGGATGGGGAAATGTAGCAGAAATCATGATCTGATGCCTGGAGGCTATCAGGGCCTGAATGAGGAGAAACATGTTCAAATTCAATCCAAGTAAAACAGAATGGCCATTAATTCACAAGCTGACTGATTCTGGGATAATATTGACTTTGACAGGAGTATTTCCCCAGACGGAGCAGACTGTAATACAGGACTCTTCTGGTTTCATAGCTCCTCTAAGACAAGTAAACATTATGACCGGGAAGACTTTTACACAACTCTGGTTGATTCATGGGGTTGCAGCATTATCTGGCATAGGATGGACTAAGAATGGTCATGAATGCCCTTGGCATCTCATAATTGGGTGGTTATTATTCATTTTACATAGTGCTGCCTATGAAGACCACCCAGAAGATTTAGCTGCTTCAAAAAGCAATGGTCTATGTGCACACTGAACTGCTTTGATCCTGCTAAATTATATTACTGCTGTGAAAGCCACACTGATACGAGTATGTTTCTGAGTACAGTTCAAGATTCAGGTTGCTACATAAAATGTCTAAAGTCTAAAATGCTATTGCTATAAAGCTTCACATAGATTGAGGCTTGGATTTCCAAGAAATCAACTTTCCCAGCTAGATTCTACCTAAAATATTTTTTAAAAATCTAGGAAACTAAACAGCAGCCGCTAAAGACTTCTTCCTATTGTGAGTACAGTAGGAAGGGATGTGATAGCAGGCAGTATTTGTATTTTACTTACACCTCTGAAGTAAGGACAGTTCCCACTCCCGTGGTCTTCTAAAGGCTAGTATAAACAGCTTTTTAAAAAAGACTTTGGGGATTATTAACACCAGCATAGAAACAAGCTACTATGATTACCACCCAGCATGCCTAACTTGAAATTTGTAATCCAAGTCTCGCCTCACAAAAGCCAATTAATACATAGTTTCTGTTTTTCTGTTTCTTATGCCAACCTGCTAAATTTCCAGCAGGGATCACGGGGTGGCATTTGCATTTTTTGTATTCCATTCTCAATCAAAATATTGGATGGATGGGGTATCTTAATATTCAGGATCTAATTAACCAATTTAATTTGGATTGGTGGCTTTCCTGCCCAGGTGCTTATTTAATGAGATGTTCAGAAATTACTGGGGGTTTTTTTGCTGGAGCTACCTGCAAATGGTAAAATTATAATAATGCTTCCAAACCTCTTTGCCAAGTGCCAGCTTTCTCACAGAGTAGGTATGTATTGCAAACTGCCTAAGAGTATGGGTTTTATTGGATATGAATGGTGCCTCACATGCACTTAGAAAATAGCTGGCCTAAGGACAGTCTCTGTGGAGAATGCTTTCCAGCATGGAAACATTGTATGTACATGATGATATACAGTGTTCCTTCAATTTTCGCGGGGGATGTGTTCCGAGACCGCCCGCGAAAGTCGAATTTCCGTGAAGTACAGATGCGGAAGTAAATACACTATTTTTGGCTATGAACAATATCACAAGTCTTCCCTTAACACTTTAAACCCCTAAATTACAATTTCCCATTCCCTTAGTAACCATTTAGATCATTACTCACCATGTTTATTTATTAAAGTTTATTAAAAAATATTTATTAAAGGCGGACAAAAGTTTGGGGATGACATATGATGTAATCAGGTGGGGAAAACCGTGGTATAGGGAAAAAACCCGTGAAGTATTTTTTAATTAATATTTTTGAAAAACGGTATTATAGACTTTTCGTAAAGTTCGAACCCGCAAAAATCGAGAGAACACTGTACATTGTATTTGTATATCATACATATCAGACATGTATATCATACATATATCGTATTTGTATGTTTGTTTGTTTGTTTGTTTATTTGTGGCATACGGACTGTCAGAATAGGGCTGGGGTGGGCTGGGGTGGGGCATGTCATTGCGGGAAGGATGTAATTGTTCAGCTTCAATATGGCAACACAGTCAATTATATGTACAGTGATCCCTCGATTTTCGCGATCTCGATCTTCGCGAAACACTACACCATGGTTTTTCAAAAAATAATAAATTAAAAATATGTCCGCGGTTTTTTTTCTACACCACGGTTTTTCCCGCCCGATGACATCATACGTCATCACCAAACTGACGTCTGCCATTGCTGGTTGGCCGAAATCTCGGCCAATCAGCTTTGCCATCGCAAAAAGTTTGCCCGGCAACAGTGATACAGCAAAATTTCAGCCAATCAGCATTCTCATTGCAAACATTTCGCCCGACAATGCTGATGGACAGAAATCTCGGCCAATCAGTGTTGTTTGCCCAGCGTGCTTTGGAACTTTTGGAACTTGTTAAGACTTGTTGGAAGATGGCTCCTAAACGTTGCACGCGGAGTGGAGGCGGCGACGCTAAAAAGAGCAGGAAGATACTGACAATTAAGGAGAAAATTGAACTTTTGGACATGCTGAAAGCGGGACGTTCTAATGCAGATGTTGGTCGGCAGTATGGGATCAACGAATCGAGTGTGCGATACATTCGGAAAGACGAAAAGAAGATAAGGCAAACTTCTCTGATAATGTTCAACAAGGCTGCAAAAAGAATAGTGACGCCTAGAAACAAACGCCTTATGAAGATGGAAGCTGCTTTGTCCGTGTGGGTACAAGACTGCAGCAAAAAGAGCATTGCTTTGGATACCAACACCATAAGGACAAAAGCACAGCAACTGTACAACCGTCTTGGAAACACACAAGGAGGCGATGCAGATGAGGGAAACCCAGGTGAGGGCTGGGGTTTTTTATTCTGTCATTATTTAAGTGCTTTTTACGAAACGAAGGAAGGAGGGAGGGAAGGAAGGAGGGAAGGAGGGAGGGAAGGAAGGGGGGAGGGAAGGAAGGAGGGAAGGAGGGAGGGAAGGAGGGAGGGAGGGAAGGTCATTATTTAAGTGCTTTTATCTGTCATTATTTAAGTGCTTTTATCTGTCATTATTTAAGTGCTTTTATCTGTCATTATTTAAGTGCTTTTATCTGTCATTATTTAAGTGCTTTTATCTGTCATTATTTAAGTGCTTTTATCTGTCATTATTTAAGTGCTTTTATCTGTCATTATTTAAGTGCTTTTATCTGTCATTCTCTGCAGATGAAGGTGCTGGTGAAGGTGCTGATGACTCTGAAGACCCCCAGCCATCAACGTCTTCTGCTTCTTCGGCCCCAGTCACATTCACAGCAAGCAAAGGGTGGTTCGAGAAATTTCAACGGCGCTATGGCCTGAAGAGTGTGTCATTGCACGGAGAAGCTGCCTCAGCAGATACAGGTGCAGCCGAAAAGTACGTCCAGGGCACATTTAAAGACCTAATTGCAGAAGGGGGCTACCTTCCAGAACAGGTGTTCAACATGGACGAAACAGGCCTGTTCTGGAAGAGGATGCCTTCACGGACTTTCTTGATGCAAGATGAAGCCAAAGCCCCTGGCTTTAAGGCCATGAAAGATCGGGTGACTTTGATCATGTGTGGGAATGCAGCAGGCTTTTTTATGAAGCCAGGGCTAATTTATATGTCACGAAATCCAAGAGCCCTCAAGAACAGAAATAAGAATGCATTGCCAGTGTACTGGATGCATAATCCTAAAGCATGGATTACAAAACCCCTCACGTGGGACTGGTTTCATCAGTGCTTCATCCCACAGGTGCAGGTTTATTTGGCTGCCAAAGGACTCAATTTCAAAGTGCTTCTCCTAATGGACAATGCTGGAGGCCATGATGACCTGGCACATGAACATGCTGGGGTGCAAGTCGAATTCTTGCCACCAAACACCACATCGCTTATCCAGCCGATGGATCAAGGTGTTATCCGCGCATTTAAGGCACTGTACACACGCAATTCCCTTGGAAGCATCGTGGAAGCAATGGATGCTGATGAAAACTTCACATTGAAGGCCTACTGGCGTCAGTACACGATCGCATCTTGTCTGAAGAACATTCAGAATGCCTTAATGGATATGAAGTCACAGACAATGAATGCCTGCTGGAAGAAATTGTGGCCAGAAGTGGTGCATGATTACAAGGGATTTGCTCCCGAAGAAATTCAAGATGCTGCAGTCCAGAACTCTGTGAAGCTGGCACAGGCACTGGGTGGAGAAGGCTTCGTTGACATGACACCAGAGGAAGTCAATGGTTTGCTTGATGAGCATGGCCTACCACTGACAGACAAAGATCTGGAGGAGCTGACCAGGTCAGCGAGTGAAGAAGAAGAGGAGGAAGCGGAAGCTGAACAAGCTGAGGAAGAAGAAGATGTTGGCCTAACGCTTGAGCGGCTTGCAGAACTGAACAGAGCTGCTGCAAATGTACAACGCATGGTGGAACTTTGGGATCCCAACATGACTCGCTCTATACAGTTTAAGGCCTCCCTTGACAACACCTTTGCACCATACAGAGCCATGTTAGCCCAGAAAAAGAAACTGCGCCAACAACTGCCCATAACTATATTTGTCACGAAAACCAAGAGGTCTGTCACACCATCACCTGCAGCGTCCATTGTAGAAATGGTGATAGAAGAAGATCCCGAGTTATCCTAGTTATGCTAACCCCCCCCCAAAAAATGTAAATATGTAAATAAATATTGTTATCATTTATAATAAGGATGACTAAGTGTCTTATTCAATGTGTACAGTACAGGTACAGGTAGAGGTGAAGGGGAAATGGTAATTAAGGGGATGTGAAATGGTAATTTGTGGGTTGAAAGTGTTGGGACTGAGTGGCATACAGGAGAATGAATGAATGACAGAGTGAATGAAATTCAAACGCAGGTGAGGGCTGGGGTTTTTATTCTGTCATTGTTTAAGTGCTTTTTACGAAAGGAAGGAGGGAAGGAAGGAGGGAAGGAAGGAGGGAGGGAAGGAAGGAGGGAGGGAAGGAGAGAAGGAGGGAGGGAAGGAAGGAAGGAGGCGGGCATTCTAAAAGCCGAGAAGCTGTTGCCGCCAGCGCTGCTGCAGGAGGACTCGTGCCCCAAGAAAGCCGGTGAGAGGGGCGAATCGGGCGGGCGGGGGGTAGCGGCGAGGAGCCCGGGGGCGCTGGGGGGGTGGCCGACATTAAAAATAACCATTGCCAGCCTCCGAACTTTCGTCGCTCCCCGGCTCCACCATCTGCACATGCGCGGCCATGGAAAAAAGGGCGCGCATGCGCAGATGGTGTTTTTACTTCCGCACCACTATATCGCGGAAAATCGATTATCGCAAGAGGTCTTGGAACGTAACCCTCGCGATAATCGAGGGATCACTGTAGAACTCTTTAGAGTTCAACAGAAGTTGGTGTCAGTTTTACATCTAAGTGGAAAAACACTTGAGAAGCAAGATCTTCTCAAGGGTCTCCAGGAACAGCTTTCTGTGTGTGAATACAAGTGGTGTGTTTGAAACACTTACCACGCTCAATAACTGAAATAGCTGATTATTTTGGTAGCCCAGGGAATAAAATCTGAAAAGCATGAATGATGTGATAAACACTGGATCAAAACATCACCTTCATTCCAATGACAGCCATTATCTGTGAGCTATATATTTTATTACACGTTTTGACACTCCATGAAATAAAAGCGTGCCTTTCCATCATATGCATCTTCAACCTATCCAGATGACAGGAGCCTACAACTTACCCAATACATTTAGTAAGTTACATTTCTTATCCTTTAGTCATAAAAGAAGCTAAATGGCCACCTATCTTTTTTGCATAAGCAAACATGCTCTTTTTCCTTTCTTCTGCTTGCTTCAAGCCATAACATATGGTTTGTCCCATGGGGAAGACTGTCTCTTCTATTCAGTTTTATGTTGACTGAAGTTACTACTTTTGGTTCTCTTACCTTCAGTCAAACAATTAAAATTTTACTTTATCAGTATGAGAAGAGTACAGAGAAGAAGAAAAATAACTTGTCTCCTTTAATGCCCTAATTTTGCCCATGACTTTCTTTGAAATGTTAAGACTACAAGTGAATGCATATAAAGAGGCAGAATCAAGTGTGCTCTCTGCTAAAACATTAACTTCCAAAAGAACTTATTAACATGTAAACCATAAGAAACACGCCTACATTAATCTACAGTTGTCCACATTTTTTTCAAAACATACATATTTTATATCTGTTTCCTAACATATGGGTGTTTATAAGCAACATTTTGAATAAACATTTCTTTGGGTGTGATTTCCTACTTTGAGGCAAATTCTTATTTTTAAAAAATGATTTAATACACATTTTGAATACATTTGGTATTCCCAGCTTTGTGTGAAATTTAAAGGCAAGCAATGTTTCAAAGATAGATAGATTACATTTTGGATGATCTTGTTATTTTTAGGAGAAACTGTGTGATGGAATTGTTTTACATTCTGATGGCTTATCAAAGACCCGGTAATATTTATCTTATTCCAACCATCCCAAATCTTTCTCTTTGCTCCAAGGAGCCTTATGCAATTTTCCCCTTTTTCCTTCTATCCAAACACATGATGTTCTCTGCCATAATCCAACATCATTAAAATTTCACCTTCCCTTCCATTATTTTCTGCCAATCCCAATCATTCCATCTCAAGATCTTCTTCTTCATAGTCACAAATCCTGGATCTCTTACTTGGTAGTTCCTAGCCATGCCCTGAGGCAAGCTTAAGTGTGAGAAACAATATAGGTAGCCCTCAGCTTACAACCACAATAGGGATCAAAACTTATTATTTATTTATTTACTATTTATTAAATTAAATTTATATGTTGCCCAAAAGACTCTAGCTGATTTAACAACAGAATAAAATATTTAAAACATCTTAAGCATTAGAACAATTAAAACCCATACATATCATTCCATGGCCAGATCTTGCCGATCACAATCACGAGCTCAGTGGCCAAGGGCCTGCCGGAAAAGCCAGGTCTTAACTGCTTTTCAGAAGGCCAATAGGGTGGGGGCAGCTCTCACCTCTGCAGGTAATTGGCACCAGAGATCTGGGGAAGCCACAGAGAAGGCCCTCCCCCACGGACCCGCCAGCTGACACTGTTTAGTTGATGGGACCTGGAGGAGACCAACTTTGTAGGATCTTACTGGTCACTGAGAGGTGTGTGGCAGAAGGCAGTCTCAAAGATAACCTGACCCTAAGCCATGTAGCCTTGAATTGTGCCCAGAGAACAATAGGGAGGAAGTACAGCTCGCGGAGGATTGATGTGGTGTGGGTGTATCTAGGTGCATCCACAACAGCTCACACAGCTGCATTCTGGACCAGTTGTAGCCTCCAAACATTATTTGAGGGCAGCCCTATGTAGAATATGTTGCATTAATCTAATCGTGAGATGACAAGGACATGATTGACTGTAAGGAGTATCCAGGTAGGGTAGCAGTTGTTTCACTAGATGAACTTGTGCAAAGGTCCCTCTAGAAATAGCTGTCAAATGTTGATCTAGTTTTAACTGTGAATCTAGGTGGATCCCCAAATATTGAACCCGTTTTGAGGAGGACAATTTCTCTCCCCCCTCAAGATCCAAGGGTGAATAGTTGATATAGTTTTTAGAAGGTAATATACAGAGCCACTTGGTCTTGTCTGGGTTAAGTCTGAGACTGTTGACTCCCTAACAGCCTCAAGGCACTGGCACATCACATCCGCTGCTTCACTGAATTGATGTGGGGTGGTGATATATAACTGGCCATCATCCGCATATTGCTGATATCTCACCCCAAATCTTTGGATGACCTCACCTAGTGGTTCCATGGCAATATTAAATAGGACTGGGGAGAGGACCGAGCCCTGAGGGACCCCACAAATGAGGGGTATAGGATCAATCTCTGTCCTCCTACTAACACTGACTGAGATCGACCAGAGAGATGGGAAAAGAACCACCATAACACATTGCCTCCTAGCCCCAAATCTCTTAGTCATCCCATAAAGATAGCATGGTCAATGGTATCAAAATCAGCAGAGAGGTCAAGTAGGACCAAGATTGAGGAGTGACCACTACCTCGGGCTTGCCAGAGATTGTCCATTTGCATGACCAAAGCAGTTTCTGTACTGTAGTCAGGCCTGAAGCCAGATTGAAAGCAGTCCAGATATTATGTTTCATTCAATAACCGTAGGAGCTGGAGTGCCACCACTTTCTCAACAACCTTCTCTACAAAGGGTAGGTTGAAGACTGGATGAAAGTTCTTTAATTCAGCTGGGTCCAGGGAAGGTTTCTTGAGAAGGGGTCACACAACCGCTTCCTTTAAGGGTTGTGGAAAGGATCCCTCACTCAAGGACACGTTAGCTAACACCTGGAGCCAGCCTCATGACACTCTCTGCTGGCTGAAACCATCCAGGATTGTTACAGGTCCAACAGACAATTGAAGGAACTCATCGTTCCTACTGCCTTGTCCACTTCTTCAGAGTCACAGATTCAAATTCATCCCAGACAATGGGACTAAAACCTGCCCCTATCATCTCAGTTGAAATTGCCCAATCAGAGTCCAGGTCCATCTGAATCTGAGCAACTTTACCTGACAGAAACTGCATAAATTCCTCAGGTCTACCCTGCAAAGGTTCCTACATTCCCTCTACATTAAGGAGGGAATGAGTCACCCTAAAAAGGGCAGCTGGGCATGTATTAGCGGATGCAATAAGTGCGGAAAAATGTATCGCCACTAAATAAGTCCTAATAAAGGCTCTCAGAAGTGTTCGGTCAGATTCGGAGTCACTGGTCCTCCAGCGTTGCTCTAGGTGTCTCTTGTGGCACTTCATCTACCAATAAGTAAGTTTTAAAATCAGTTTTGCTCTAAGCAAATCATCACATTATTGTTATAAAGTGAATCACATAGTTGCTAAGCAAATCCCCCATTGACCTAGCTTTTCAGAAGGCAGCTGGGAAAGATACAAATGGTGATTACATGGCTCCAGGATACTGCAACCAACATAAATACATGCCAGTTGGTAAATGCCTAAATTTTATCGTGTCTATGGGGATACTGTGTGAATGTCAGTGTGGGGACTGGTCATAAGTCACTTTTTTCTAGCACCATTATAACTTTGAATGGTCAATAGATTGTAAGTTGTCACTAGTGGTTTTATGTTGAGGACTGTTTTATCCTGAACTACCAGTAATAGAGGGTTTGAGCCAATTCAGAAATTTATTTTAACATATTACTCATATGTTATAGTGGTATTAGTTGAAGTGATGTTGTTGACTCTGTTCTGATAGGCATTTTAAGTCCCAACATCTTTTTACGTTGTTACCTTTTTTATATAGGAATTAAAATTCTATTCCCTTGGGAGAAAGACTTAATTGAAATTGTATCAGTCAACACTGCTGTCTCCCTTTTAAACATCAGCCACTAAGACATCAGCAACAATTAGCAGTGTAATCTTAGTTGCAAATTGGAGGCAGCTGTAGGTTGGACAACCAAAACGTTGACATTGCTCTCGCTAGTTTGTATTGCACGAATTTCAAATGAGAAATGCAAATATATATTACAGTGTTCCCTCGATTTTCGCAGGGCATGTGTTCCGAGACCACCCGCGAAAATTGAATTTCCGCGAAGTAGAGATGCGGAAGTAAATACACTATTTTTGGCTATGAAGCCATCCCTTAACACTTTAAACCCCTAAATTGCAATTTCCCATTCCCTTAGCAACCAATTAGATTATTATTCACCATGTTTCTTAATAAAAAAATATTTATTAAAGGTGGATGAAAGTTTGGTGATGACATATGACATCATCGGGCAGGAAAAACCGTGGTATAGGGGAAAAAACCCCAAAGTATTTTTTAATTAATATTTTTGAAAAACCGTGGTATAGACTTCGCAAAGTTTGAACCCACGAAAATCGAGGGAACACTGTATAGTGATTGGGAGTTTTAAATCATTGATGTTTTCCTACATGTAATAACCTCATAGTTATTCTATGTGTTGTTTATAACCAGCTGTCTCTTGTTCCTTGAAAGCAAGAAGAATTCAGGGTAGCATAGGGTTTTCATTGTGGAACATAGTGCCTAAGAAAGGTTTACATGGTGCATGTTGGAAACATATTGTGCTACCCTGTGAGAAACTATTTTGGTCTCTCCTGTTGAGAATCATTCACAATTCAGTCCATGTACTAACATTATGTTCTTTCTCGCCATGTACCCTTCAGCTCCAACTGACATTCTGCCTCCTGGTGTTTTGTGCTCTTCATCAACGTAACATGCCTGACACAGAAAGAAATCTGTCTCTCTGCCTGATTTCTCAAGTATATTAAATGCTCTCGCTAATAATACATGTAAAACTGCAAGACAATATTCTTGTAATAGGACAATCATCAAAGATCCTCCAAACTGAACTACTAATAGCTTACTGGACCCAGCATGCAGCAGCTAAGTGGCACTAAGTATTTTAGAGCAATATTCTTGCAAGCAAATTAAAGAAAATGACTAAAAAGTAGAGGGGGAAATTGGATGGCATCTGTCCCATGTGGAAGGCTGATTACTTTTTGTGTTGCCCACTTAGTGAAATTTGATGGAACGGCTTCTCGTTCAAATGCCATATTATTGTTGGCTGCAAGCAAACAGTTGTGCAATACTAATGAGGGGCAGGTGAACAGCATGGTGGTTTTTAAGACGAATGGCCTCTTGGCTTCAACATGCAGCATTCATTTGGAATGACTCCCAGTTCTTGAACTAATACTGTGCAGTATTATCCCAATGCACTCTCTCTCCCCCTCTCTACGTGTCTGTGCATGTGTGTGTACTTTCCAAATGAATTGGAGAGCCTTTTTTTCTGTTTTTCACTGTTTAGCCAAGGCCTCTAATGAAATGAGTAGCATTCTAAAAAGTGATTTTTCTAACAGTCAAGAAAGGAACAGATTGGCTCTCGATGGCAATGCTCATCCTGACAGCTCCATAAGGAGAGTCTAGAAAAATAAAATTCACTATCCAAATTAGGAAGGGATGTTATTTTGGTGCACTTTGAACAAAAGTCAGTACAGTGGTACCTCCACTTACGAACTTAATTCGTTCCATGACCAGGTTCTTAAGTACAAAAGTTTGTAAGAAAAAGCAATTTTTTTCATAGGAATCAATGTAAAATGCGTTCAGCTGGGGAAACCACAGGGAGGGTGGAGGTCCTGTTTCCCAGGAGATTCCTAGAGAGGCCCCACGGAGGTTTCTCCCCACCTTTTCCAGTCCTGTTTCCTCCCAGGAGATTCCTAGAGAGGTCCCACAGAGGCTTCTCCCTGCCTTTTCCAGCCCTGTTTCCTCCCAGGAGATTCCTAGAGAGGCCCCCTAGAAGCTTCTCCCTGCCTTTTCTGGCCCTGTTTCCTCCCAGGAGATTCTTAGAGAGGCCCCACGGAGGCTTCTCCCTGCCTTTTCTGGTTACAGTTTCGGAGGCTTGGTTTTATAAGTGGAAAATGGTTCCTGAGAAGAGGCAACACAATCTCGAACACCCGGTTCTTATCTAGAAAAGTTCGTAAGTTGAGGCATTTGGAGTTAGAGGTACCACTGTATAGGCTACGTCAGTAATGGGGTGAGATTACATATGACTATCTAGAGCCATGATGGCTCTAGATGACAAGCAGCACCTTCTCTGATGGCACGCAAGCCATGTGGGGGCTGTGCATGCCTGTGTGGGAGCAAGGGGATCAGGGGGGATTGCATATACATGCACGGGGTGGGAGGAATGTGAGGGGGTTGTACACACATGCATGGAGTGGGGGGAGCATGCAGGGTCTCACACATGTGTGAGGGGGAGCACAGGGAGGTCATGCATACATGCGCAGGGGTAGGGGAGCATTGGGGAGTTGCATGCGTGGGAGTGTGGGGTACATAGGGAGTCACAATCGTGCTGCTTTAGGGGTGCAGATTAGATTTATATTAAATTTATTGGATTTATATGCCGCCCCTCTCCGCAAACTCGGGGCGGCAGACATACGAACACACTCACACCCACATCCTTTCGGCATGCAACAACAAAAAGGTTAGCCATCCCTGATCTAGATCAGTGTTTCCCAACCTTGGCAACTTGAAGATATCTGGACTTCAATTCCCAGAATTCCCCAGCCAGCATTTGCTGGCTGGGGAATTCTGGGAGTTGAAGTCCAGATATCTTCAAGTTGCCAAGGTTGGGAAACACTGATCTAGAGCACTGAAACAATGCAACTGTCATAATTTTTCCTACTTTTCTGAGGTAATGAGGATAGAAAAGTAGGCTAATTGAGAAGTATAGACATATTTAGTATGACCAGCCTTTCGTGGTCTGTCTTAATTGCACACAAAACATCAAAGTCTTAGTAGATATATCAATAAATGTATCCTTTCTTTGAAACAAATGCAAATGTTGGAAAAACCACAAACATTTATCTATTTATAAATAAGACTTAATTTCTGTCCATATTTGTTCAGTTAGTAACAAGGTTGTTAAGTGAACCTGGCTTCCCCATTGAGTTTGCTTGTCGGGATGCAAAAGGGAATCACATGACACCCCAACCATCCTAAATACGAGTTAGTTGCCAAGCATCTGACTTTTGATCACATGACTATGGCAAATGCTTCAACGGCTGTAACTGTGAAAAACGATCATAAATCACTTATTTCAGTGCTGTTATAAGTCGAGTAGTACCTGTATTCTGACCTATTTTACATGATCCAATAATGTGCTGTTAGAATAGAAAATGAGAGCTGAGGAGTAAATTTCAGTGGAATACACATTTCCTATGGGATGCTTATCTTTTTATCTGGAAAAACACACTTTCTTATTTCGCATGATTCCATTTGCTGTTTTGTATACTTTTACTGGCCAGATATCAACTGCACATTGTTTTCTTGATACGCATCTTATTAAAGTAGGCGCCTACCCTACTGCACTTTAATCATAATTTGCTTTGCGACCGCTGCTTTGCAAAAGGCCATAGTATTAAACTTGTTTTGAAAACTGACACCATGCTGGCGGTTTTCTTATTTTTAAATAACTTTCAAATGGATATCAAATTTTATGAAGATGAGGATTCTTCCCGCAGCACAGAGCTTGCTTGCTGTATGTTGAAAATATATGGGAATCAGGGGACTAAAAGTCTCGTAAAAATAACCAGATTGAGCTTTTTGTGTCTAAGTGTATGTGCCATGGTGCCTATACAATGGGATTTTTATATAGCGCTTCTGAGAGCTGCATTAAATTGGCCCATCTGGTTTTCTCCTCTGTAAAGGCTTAGCTGTAGAAAGCCATAATTTCTGGATCAAAGCAGCTCAGTTAATTATTCCTGAAACACATGAAAATTAATACACATATTTTGTTTCCTTAGAAAGCACAGGAAGACAATGAAAGTAATGTCAGCCACTTAATGACTCTTTTGTACCTTTCAACCGAGGGACCTCAAAAGAACATCAAGAAAAATCAAGGCAAATGCTATTCCCAGCTGGTATCATTAAACATCTTGTATTCTCCAGAAAGAGCAAAGGAAAAAAAAACTTCTGTTGGTATTCTGGAAGGGCTGAAGCATAAATAGCACTAAAATAAAATATGTATCTCTGGAGCCTTGGTACCTGCTTTATTGGAGTTCAGACAAATTGGATAATTACAAGAGAAGCTCATTTTAGAGGACTCAATTAATATGTGGTATGGCTTGTTAAAAGTTGTTTCTTCCAAACAAAGGATTACTTCACTGTTTTTGAATTACAGAATGAAAAGTATGCTCCATCACTAAGATATCAGGTGAATTGAGGAATTATAATTTCTTCATGATATTATTTTTGATATGCAGGACAAATAGTTGGAAGGAGAATCTGCTATCCAGGAAACCAGAGAAGGGCAGATTCCCTGCTAATCTTTGAGATCAAAATAATATTTTACTGTTATACTGGAAAATGAAAATTATACTAAAAACAATTCTTCAGCCACAAGTGAGTAAATACATGGCAGCAATTAGCAAGGACCAGTTAGTTTGACCTTTTTCATCTTGGTTGTATTCCTTATTTAATGGGGATAACCTTTGTTTCTGAGCTATTTCAGTGCAAATGCAAAGATTTAATCATTGGGACTGTTTAATAAGTGACCTTTTATTACATAGCTATTTCTTTCCTACAAGTAACCACATTGTGTTTGAAGCCTTAATTCACCATTTAATTATGCTTTCTATTGACCAAAGGCTTTTTTGGAAAATGAAAAGGTCAAATACTGCATTGTTCCTCACTGATTAAAATACACTCCTATGCATATGTCATGAGTGAGGTTTATATGGAATAGGTTTTTTGATAGATATACTCTGTTGAATTGATCAAAGTTACAGGACATTAAATGGTTATGCTAAGCTACATACCTATACAGGCAAATACAGCTAATACTTGACAATTGAGCCCAAAATTTCTGTTGCTTAGCAAGACAGTTGTTAAATGATTTTTGTCCCATTTTACGCCTCTTTGGCCACAGTTGTTAAGTGAATCACTGCAGTTATTAAGTTAGTGAACTGGTTCTTAACTGAATCTGGCTTTCCCATTGACTTTGTTTGTCAGAATGTTGTAAAAGATGATTATATGATCCTGGGACACTGTAACCGTCATAAATATGAGCCAGTTGCCAAACATTCAAATTTTGATTGTATGTCCACAGGGATGCTACAAGAGTCACAAGTGTGAAAAACAGCCCTAAGTCACCTTTTTCAGTGCCATTGTAACTTTAAATGGTCACTAAATGAATGATTGCAAGTCAAGGATTGCCTGTAAAATGATTAGAAAGAAGACACTCCAAATCATGTTAAGCAAGTGATAAATCTTGATCAGTCAGCATTTTTCCCTGGAGAATAAGGGGAAGATTTAACTTTGACAAGCTTAGCAGATTTGGTAGAAAAGCAGGAGCAATAAGTAACTTTTGCTTGAACAGAGGGCCATTAAAGATGAGTGCCCTGATGAGATTCTGTATCCATTTCCACTCAGCTACCCAAACTTGTTTCTTAAGGAACAAATCAAGCATACTAGGGCATAATGGCCTACCCTGTGGGGACATTCACCACAGTGATCTCAACATGTGGATCATAATTTGTACATGAATGAGACTCCATCCTGTGCTTTATGAGTTTTGCCCAGGAAGAAAACAATTGTTTTCTTGTCTATGATGGAGATTGGCTTTTTTGCATTGGTCCATGCAACACTTGGAAATATCATTTTCTTGCTTCCAGTTTTCTGTTAGAATTTGTTGAACAATTTGGACACTGTAGGAAAAATGATAAGTGATGCAGTTTAAAAGTACTGTCTTAAGAACGATCTCTATTTTTTTTAAAAAAAATGATTATAATTATTCCATTTTGGAATAAACAATGTCATGCAAAGCACTAAAAGGAGACAGAAGATAGTGTGCAACCTTTCTTCCATCAAGACAAGATAAAAAGAAAAGTAATATATGGAAATAAATCAACTCTATACTAGCACATGTAGGAAAACTCCCAGAAAAGTGGGGTGAGGGTGGACAGGTGGTATTTTAAAACATGACAATTGAAGACGAAATGTATGTTTCAGTCTCATCTGGTACAACCCATTAGTCCCTCAATTAAGCAATCTACAAATTCAGGCAATTCACAACTAATGAATTCACTACTGAATTCTCTTCTAATGAATGCACTAGTAAACTGGAATGTTGCTTATTTAATTTTTAAAACTCTGAATGTAATCCACTTTTTCCTGCCAGTAAACCTGATTAACATTACAATCTTCCTGTTCTGATCTGCATTTTGTACTTAAGGGTAGTGATGGGCGAACCGAACTCGCACAATTCGGGTCCGTACCGAAATTTGCGGTGTTTGGTACGCCGAACATGAACCCGAAATTTTTTGAAACTTCAGGCAAAGTTCGGGGTCGTGTTCGGCATTCAGAGCTTTGACGTCACCAGCAGGTTGCTAAGGACGCCAAGGTGATCACTTCCTGGATTCCATGGAATCCAGGAAGTGATCACCCTGGCATCCTTAGCAACCTGCCGGTGACGTCAAAACTCTGCCCCCGGAATCTCTTCGTGGGAGGGATTCCCCAGCTCCTTCAAAGGGAGGTCTTCACGTAAAAATAAACATTGTTATTTTTACCAAAAAGGACGCCACAGCGGGGCTGCAAGCAAAGGGCGGTCCTTTCATGTAAAAACAAACATGTTTATTTTTACGTGAAAGGACCGCCCTTTGTTTGCAGCGCCGCTGCGGCGTCCTTTCACGTAAAAATAACAATGTTTATTTTTACGTGAAGACCTCCCTTTGAAGGAGCTGGGGAATCCCTCCTACGAAGAGATTCCGGGGAAGGAGCCTTGACATCATCGGCAGGTTGCTAAGGACGCCAAGGTGATTTCTTCCTGGATTCCATGGAATCCAGGAAATAATCACCTTGGCGTCCTTAGCAACCTGCCGGTATACATGACGTCAAAGCTCCGCCCCCAGAATCTCTTGGTGGGATTCCCCATTCGGGTTCGGTTCGGGTTCAGCCGAATTTTGCGTATAGTTCGTCCGAACTTGCCGAACCCGAACACTGTTGGGCTCGCCCATCACTACTTAAGAGGCTTGCCATCATACCTCTGCATATTATTCTGTCTTTGCAAACCCTCCTTGTTTTTACTACCTCCATATTGCTTGGTCTTTCATTTATAACACTTCTAACTTTCTTTTTGAGGATCTCACTGGTTTCTTTCAATGACTATTGTCTTCTTTTGATCCAGTCATTATTTCTTCCTTGTTTTATATTTTTATCTTTATTCATTCTTGCCATAGCAAACTATATGCATGTGCACTTCCTATACTGGTACTACTATATCTATTTTTATTCATTATTACTTCCTCCTTTACCTCCCCGACTTCTTTCTCCCTTCTTCTTTTTCTCCCTCTTTGTCTTCTTCACACATTACTTAAGTATCCATTGCAACTGCAATTTAGATCATGTGATAGATCCAGCTCTTACTTCTATATAACAAAATGATGAGAACTTACACACAACCAGTTTTTCTTTCAACAAACATTCATTCATTACAGCAGATCACGTGCTACCAACTAACATCCTGTCAGCTTTTGCAAATCTTAATTTTTTTCTATTCATTTTTTAGTTTTTACTAAACTTTTATTAGGCATACATATGAATTGACTTCACCTGCCTAATATGCATTATATGGTTGTATGATCTTCAAATGTTCAAATGTTTTCTTGTCAAGCACAACTACCTTGATCTTTGATATATTATGTTTGAGCTCCATAATTATTGCTCATTGGGTCATGCAAACTATTTGACACAATGAGCAATAATTACGGAGCTCAAAAATTTATTGCAAAGCATTGTCATTCTCTGCCAACAACACAGCATTGTTTTCACAGAAAAGCAAATGCATATTCACACCCTTCCAGTCAACATGATACCACAAACATTTCCCATATATTTATCCATGCAATATCTTAAATGATTATAGATCCATCACATTTTCTTGTTCTATTTCCTACTAACACGGAATGACTATGGAAGCAAATTACATCATATTTTAACAGTTGTCCAGTTATACCATCAATACTTGTCTCTCTACCATATTTCAATATACTCCCAGCATTTATTATTTCCTTTTCATCAGTGGTTTCTTGGACCCTAATATTTATTGCCTCCATTTCAATTTCACTCATTGACATATCAATATCACTTCTGTACAAAGTCTAAAATACTCCTTCCAGCGTTCTCTCACTTCAGCTTCATTGCAAAACAATTTATCATTTTTACTTTAAAGTACATTCACTATGCTGGAGGCATCTGGTTTAGCAATTTTCACCCACCTCCAAGACAATTTTTTATTTCCATGAAAATTGCTTGGTATTTTGTCTTCCTATTTTAATATTAGCCAATCACTGCTCTCTTTGACTGCATTCTTTGCAACAACCTTTTTTCTTTTTATACAACCATACAATCTCTCTTTCTCATCTGTTGTAGTGATTATTCTCTTATATGCAGTTTTCTTCATCTGTAGTTTCTTTCAAATTCCACCAAACATTCTTTTTCATATTTCTTATGCATTTCTGTGGCACTTGGGTAGATAAAAGGATAGAAATATATAAATACAATTTATTCTGTCGCAAGCACATTGCATATATTGTTTTATTACATCCACTTTCCTTTCAGACAATTGGGTGATTAATCTTTTTTCTATTACTTTTTCATATACTACTTATATACATTTCTCCGTACTGAAGGAGCGGGTCCAGCAGTCACATGGGTTGCTCATGTCCAATCCGGTGGAACTGAGCCTAGTATTAAAAAAGCTTGCCGGATCCGCCCCTTCCCCAGAATTCGCTCAGTTCGCATATCCTGCGGTTGTATTGTGATAGCTCGTTCAACATACTAACACCTTCCCTTCGATCCTTTTCTTCAAAAGTAGTAAGATTGGTTTTATCATTATTATTTACTTGCACTAATAGCGCCAGCCGTTTGCGGCTCGGCTTTTTTCCTTTGGAGAAGTTGCGGTTTCGTTTTTCCCCCGGCGGTTTTGCCGGTTACGATTCCTGCGGCCGCTTGTGGATTCTTCTAATCCTTTGGCCTGGAGGTCCTGGTGCAAGTATTAATCTATTGAATTATTGATTATTTATTGTATACAAAATATTTAAGGGCTTAAGAAATACCTCCTGCGGAGTGAGACGCCTTCTAGTCTCCTGGACTTAGTCGATCGCTTCCCCTTTAAGTAATTTTACGGAGCGATTTTTTCGGCGCGAAGGCCTTCGCGCCCCTTTTTAAATCTAGGCCTCTCGTGTTGGCCTCCTGCCAGCCGCGTAGGCCTCAGTCCACCGCGTGGATCCCGGAGCGGGCCTTGGGGGTCCCAGGCTAAATTCTCCACCGGCTAAGCCTCCAACCAGAGTGCCTTGGTTTACTTAATTATAAAGTTTAGGGAGGCTGGCCCCGCTGGATTTGGGGGCACGAACTCTGGGTTTGCCCAGATTGTCCTCAAGTTTCAGCAGCTTCGAGGCCTCGAAGCAGGATCCATTCCTCTTGGGAAGTCCTTGAAATTCTTCTCCTTATTATTCAGTTATTGGCTCAGCCTTGTCTTCTGTTAATTGTCAGACTATGGCTACTTTTCCCAAGAGAGGCACAACTAAAGGTCCCAGAGAGGCCAGGCCTACAGGCGATGAGATTACTAGTATCCCCCAGGCCTCTTCCTCCTCTTCTCCAGGGGCCCGCCCCTCGACCAAGGTCACCAGGGCCGAGAAGAGAAGGGACCTAGCCCTACAAAAAATCCATGACAAATCAGCAAAACGTTTGAAAGTGCAGGCCCAAGTAATCAGTAGTCAAGACCCCCCAGAGGCTTCTAGTCTACCTCCTTCTGGGGTCCCTGTGTTATCTCTGGATGAGCCAAACCTAGACAGACCCCAACCTAACCTATGGGGCATAGGTCCAGAGGAACCAGATATTATTGAAGATTCCCCCCAGCCAGGATCCTCCCAGGCCTTTAGGGATTCTTCTGCCATTTCTGCTGATATTTCCAGTTTACCTCCTGAGTTCCAGTCTATATTTGCTGTGTTGTCCAAAGCCATTGATGCCAAACTCTCCACCATCAATGAGCTTCCCTTACCTCTTCCTCCTTCTCGTTCCTCCCGCCCCTTGGGTTCTTCCCCAGCGGTCAGAGCTCCTATTCAGGATGATTCAGATTCCTCCCAGGATGAATATGAGGATATAGAGGATGATGAGGATCCCTTTCAAGGCTTATCAGATGATGAGGAATCCCAAATAAAGGTTCCTCCTCCAATTACTATTTTTCCTTCTCAATTATTCAAATCTCTCCTCCTCAAAGCTAGAATTTCTACGGGATTAGCGGCCCAGGAGAAACAAGCCTCCACTTCCACTGATCCCCCGGAGGAGAATTTACCTTACTTCACAGAGGAACAGGAGGATAACGAGGTAATTCCTATGCCTAAATTGTTTAAAGATGCTTTACTCAAACAGTGGGAATTTCCAGCCTCTGGCCTTAATCCCTCCACAAGGACAGGAAGTTGTACAAACTTTCCTCTTCCTATGAAGAGCTTCTATCCTTTCCCAAACCGGATGAACCTGTCAAGATTCTTCACTCGGCAGCGGCTGTGCCAGGCGAGGCGGAGGAAGTCCTCCGCCCAGAGGACAAGCGCATTGAGCAAATGCTCAAAAGAGGATTCACCGCTGATTCCTGGGCCATTAAAAGTTCTGCAGCGGCTTCCTTTTTCTCCAGAGCCATGCTGCTGTGGCTTCGCCAACTTCAACAGCATATTCCTCCCGATGACTTGAGAGGTCAACAAGACTTCAACAAGGTCTTTGCAGCTGCCCAGTACGTGGCTGATGCCACCTTGCAATCTACTAGATTTTCTGCTAAGTCTATTGCAGCTTCCACAACGGCAAGAAGACTCCTATGGATTCGCCCTTGGCAAGCGGGAGTTCGCCAAAAGTGGCAGTTATCCCAGGGTCCCTTAAAGCGCGACCTTCTCTTCGGTGATCTTCTGGATCCACTCCTCACGGAGACCATGGACAAGAAGAAAGTTTTGGGTCCAACCACAAAAAAGGCTACCAAAACGCAGCCCTTTCGTCGCCCAGGGCGCCAGCAAGATCAAGCGGCTTCCTATCAGAGATCTCCAGGTCAGTATTCCCCCCACTTTCGTTCCCAAGGTAGGAACTCCAGGGGTAGAGGGTTTCGCTTCCAAAGGGGAGCTTCCTCTAACAGGGCTTCAAAAAAACCTAGATGGTAATCTTACCTCTATTCCCATAGGGGGTCGCCTAGCTCATTTCGCCTCTAATTGGCGTCTCACCTCCAAGGACCCTTGGGTCATTGACACTGTTCAAACAGGCCTTCTTTTAGAATTTATTTCTCCTCCCCCTAAACGTTTTATTTCCTGCCCTTCTCCCAGGTCATCCTCAGATTGTAACCGTATGGAGGAGGCCATTTCTCATCTATTGTCCATCAGAGCCATTCAACCGGTCCCTTCCGGTCAGAAGGGCCTAGGTTTTTACTCCATCCTATTTATGGTTCCAAAGTCCTCCGGAGGTTGGAGAGCTATTTTGGATTTAAAGAAACTAAACCTATTCATCAAATATAGGAAGTTTAAGATGCACTCCTTGTCTTCTATTTTGGCCGCCATTCACTCGGGAGATTTCATGGTCTCCTTAGACCTCACTGAGGCCTACCTTCACATTCTTATAGCCAAATGCCACAGAAAATTTTTACGTTTTTCCTTTCAAGGCAGGCATTTCCAGTATAGGGCGATGCCATTTGGCCTTTCCTCGGCCCCTCGGGTCTTTACAAAGCTCTTGGGGTCCCTGGCGGCCTATATCCGGGCGTCTCCCATCCACATTTTATGTTATCTTGATGATATTTTGATTCATGGGAACTCCCTAGAGAAAGTGAAAACAGACCTTTCTGTCACCATGTCAGTCCTTCAGGACCATGGATTTTCCATCAACTTTGATAAAAGTCACCTCCAACCTTCCACATCCATTTCTCACCTGGGATCCATTATTGATTCAGAATCCTCCCAGGTTTTTCTCTCTCCCGAGAGAAAACTCAGTATAGTGGAGTTAATTTCTAACATTTTATCTAATTCTTCAGTATCCATAGTCACTCTATCTTCCCTTTTGGGGAAGATGGTGTCGTGCATAGGCATCATTCCCTGGGCTCGCCTTCATGCTAGGGAACTCCAGTGGCTCCTGTTACCTTTTCAGAGATCGGGGCACAGCAACTCAAATCGACGCATTGTCATCCCACTGAGTGTTCGCAGATCCTTCAAGTGGGGGAAGTCTCCGGCCATGGACAGAGGATCCCCGTTCAGGTGCCCGGATCAATTTGTCATCACCACAGATGCCAGTCTATCGGGATGGGGCGCCCACGCCCAGGGGATGATAGCCCAGGGCACGTGGTCCCCGGAGGAAGCTTCCAGGCCAATCAATTGGCTAGAGTTAAGAGCCGTTTCCCTGGCTCTGAAGCATTTCTCTCCTCGCATTCCCAACCGGCACGTTCTCATTTTCACCGACAACATTGCCACAAAAAGCCATATCTGCAGACAGGGGGGCACCAGATCCAAGGCTCTCATGAGGGAGGCCCTCAAGTTGGGCCTTTGGGCGGAAAAACATCTCCAGTCGCTCCTAGCCGATCACATCTCGGGGAGTCTCAACGTCCAGGCGGATTGGCTATCCCGAGCAACGATAGACCCAGGAGAGTGGAACCTCCATCAAGACCTGTTCCATCAAATCACCCTCAGATTCGGCCTACCAATCCTGGATCTCTTCGCGACCAATGCGAACACCCAACTCCCTCGCTTCTATTCCAGATTTCCATCCCCGGGAGCGGAAGCAATCAATGCCCTCCGGAGTCCATGGCCTCCAGGCCTACTCTACGCATTTCCTCCAATTCCAATCCTCCCGGACGTGATTCACAAGGTCCTCACCGAGAGGGCCCGAGTAATCTTAATCGCCCCTCATTGGCCCCGCCGGCCCTGGTTCGCGGATCTCCAACAGCTGTCCGTCCAGGACCCTTGGCGACTCCCCGTTTCGGGGGATATGCTGCGGCAGGGGGCCTCTTTCCATCCAGACCCGGAGTGGTTCCACCTCACCGCCTGGCTGTTATCAGGAGAGATTTAGAACTGCGTGGTCATGACCCCGATTCAGTGGAGGTCATTTTAAAGGCCAGAAGGGGTTCGACCAATCGAATCTACGACCACACGTGGTCCAAGTTTCACCAGTGGTGTCTACAGGAAGGTCTCTCCCCTCTGTGCATCCCCATACACAGAATTATTTCCTTCCTTATGCAAGGCTTCCATAAAGGACTTTCCACCAGCACCCTCCGGCGTCATCTGGCAGCCATTTCATCTGTCCTAGGGGGTCCCCGCAGACAGCCTCTCCGATCCTTCCCTGAAGTTCAGGAATTCCTCAAGGGCATAGCCAACCTCAGACCTTCCAAGGTCCACAGGTATCCATCCTGGGATTTGCCACGGGTTCTCCATTCCCTCACGCAGGCACCATACGAACCCCTAAAATCGGCGTCCCTCAGGTACCTATCCTTTAAGGTAGCATTCCTGGTGGCTATTACCTCTGCCCGACGCATTTCGGAGCTGGCTGCCCTCTCAATCAGGCAGGACCTTTGTCAATTCCATCAGGACAAGGTAGTCTTGCGACTGGACCCCACCTTCTTACCCAAGGTCAGTTCCATGTTCCACAGATCTCAGGATATTGTCCTACCTTCCTTCTGCCTCCAACGAGACCATCCCTTGGCAATTAGATGGCACACCCTGGATCTCACCAGAGCGCTGAGAATCTATATCCAACGCACAGGACCCTTTCGGAGGTCAGAAGCACTTTTTGTAGCCTATCATCCCAGAGTCATGGGGGCCAAAGTGTCTTCAACAGTAATAGGCCGTTGGATCAGAGGGACTATATCTAAGGCCTATGAGTCGGCCTCCCTCTCAGTTCCAAGGAACATCACAGCGCATTCCACCAGGAGCGCAGCCACCTCGGCCGCTTGGGCGACTCAAGCCCCGTTGGAGGAGGTCTGCAAAGCAGCCACTTGGGCCTCGCCAAATTCCTTCATCAGGCACTACAAAATTGATTCTTACGCTTCAGCGGACGCTGCCTTCGGCAGAAGGGTACTCCAATCCGTTATCTCACACGATAGCAAGCTAATCCCACCCTAGGGACCATCTATTGGGTATGTCCCATGTGACTGCTGGACCCGCTCCTTCAGTACGGAGAATAGGCGTTGATTGCTTACCTGAACGCCTCTTCTCGTACGGTGAGCGGGTACAGCAGTCACTTCCCGCCCTTGTATGTGTCTTCTTTACCTTTCTATATCTTTCTTCCTCTAACAATGAGAGTTGAACACTACAGAGCTTCACAACTGAGCCTAGTCTATGGATTCGCGAATTCTGGGGAAGGGGCGGATCCGGCAAGCTTTTTTAATACTAGGCTCAGTTCCACCGGATTGGACATGAGCAACCCATGTGACTACTGTACCCGCTCACCGTACGAGAAGAGGCGTTCAGGTAAGCAATCAACGCCTATTTTCCTGCAATCATTTTACTTTCACTCTTGTTTCTTTTTCCATTCTATTTTTCCCAAGATTCCTTCTTGACATTAACAATCTGAGCCACATTTTAAAATATCTGATCCTCTTATATTTATTTATTTATTTTATTTATTACTTAGATTTGTATGCCGCCCCTCTCCGAAGACTCGGGGCAGCTCACAACACGTGGAAACAAATCATAAATAATCTGACAATTTAAAATATTAAAGATTTTTTAAAAAGACCCCATATACTAACAGACATACACACAAGCATACCATATATAAATTAAACATGCCCAGGGGAAGATGTTTCAGTTCCCCCATGCCTGACGGCAAAGGTGGGTTTTAAGGAGTTTACGGAAGGCAGGAAGAGTAGGGGCAGTTCTAATCTCCAGGGGGAGTTGGTTCCAGAGGGCCAGTGCCGCCACAGAGAAGGCTCTTCCCCTGGGGCCCGCCAACCGACATTGTTTAGTTGACGGGACCCGGAGAAGGCCCACTCTGTGGGACCTAATCGGTCGCTGGGATTCGTGCGGCAGGAGGCGGTCTCGGAGATATTCTGGTCCAATGCCATGAAGGGCTTTAAAGGTCATAACCAACACTTTGAATTGTGACCGGAAACTGATCGGCAGCCAATGCAGACTGCGGAGTGATGGTGAAACATGGGCATACCTAGGTAAGCCCATGACTGCTCTCGCAGCTGCATTCTGCACGATCTGAAGTTTCTCAATCTTTCATCGGTCACCGCAATCGTGCTTTTAAAATTATATTTGTTCCATTGCCATGAATATGTACAATGAGACTTATATTTAAACCACAAAATATATTCCAATCAAGGATAAGCAAAGGCTTTCTGAGCATCACTCACGTTCATTGTGAAATCTACAAATGGTTCAATCGTGGTTTTTTCTGTTCTCTTAGGTCTCATTCCCAACCATTTATTCATGTTGCCTAGAAAAAGGTTTTCCCTGAATTAGATTCATTCACAGAATTGTGGAATATTTATCAAAACTCTAATCTGGTTCTTCCATTAGCACCATTCACTGGTGACCTTGTTCAGTTATTTGTACTCCCATAAATATCTAGAACATTTATACTTAAATATTAACTCTTGCACATAGCTTAATACTTTCACTCACAATGCAACCTATGCCTTCCCTATTTTGCATCTACTCTCAACTCCATTCTCCAAGTCTACTTTTATTCATCTATCTGTCATTACATCTTTCCACTTTCTCTTGTTTTACAGCTACATATCCCATCTATTTTCAGGCATTCATTCCAACTGTTAATTTATTATCTTTACCATTTATTCTTACATGACTGTAAGAAGTAGTCAAGGAAAATGGCCTTCACTAAGGTCTGCAGGAAGTGTTACCTAAGCAAAAAGGGCTGAAACATTAAGTTTAGAAAAAGGAGGTAGCATTCAATAGTGGCTCAAAGAAACTCCTCCCATTTCACTGACTACTAGATGGAAGAGAGGAATAACACAATAAATTGTAGATTAATGGTTCTCAACCTGGGGGTTGGGACCCCTTTGAGGGTCAAGCGATCATTTCACCGGGGTCGTCTAAGTCCATAGAAAAAGACAAATTTCCCATGGTATTAGGAACTAAAGCTTCTATTCTGGCACCTTGGAACATATTTTTACAATCCGACCAATCAGGTGTTTACAGTGGCAGTGTCCCTCTGCCCTTCCTGTCAATCAGTTTAAACCTCTATTGGGAGACTTGGCACTAGACCTATGGTTGGGGGTCACCATAACATGAGAAACTGTATTAAGTGGCATTAAAAAGGCTGAAAACCATTGTTGTAGATGCATTGTAGCCAGTCTTTGTAATAGCGTTTTAGTTTTTATGTGGTTATTTTTCTTCACACAACTTCCATTGTGTGAAGAAAATTCACACAATGGAAGTGTGGAATTCACACAATGGAAGTGGAATTCTTTAATGGAATATGTGGATGACCTTGAGGAATGAAGGGAAGAGATGCTGCCTAGGAAAAATTCAAGACAACAGAGGCAGGAAACCCCCCCCCCCCCCCAATGCCTTAATGGTCAAAGAAAGAAACTTAGCAAGCACTCACCCTAATGAGTCAAGCAGTTAAAAGTGGGTGTGGGAGATTTATACCAGACTTCCAGACTTGCAAGATTCTATTAAGATAGCCTTACAATAAATAAAGTAGGATAGGCTCATTTAACAATGTTTTCTGGAAGACCTCACATCCCCAGATAAGTTCATAGATATAGACCTCTGCTATCTATTCCTTCTTTGGTCAGATAAAACTTTTGTGTAAGTCTTTAGTAAGACAGATGTGGGTTACCCAATTTAATAGCATGTGTGCCATGTGCAACATTGTTTGCTAAAGGTAAATTTGAACATATTTTGGCCAGCCATAATTGAAATTCAGTTTTACTCCAAGTATACTAATGCTATTTGATGCAAGGAGGATTTGTAATCTAGAGACTGGCAAAGCATTTGCCTGCATCCCATGAACTTTTATTAATATTAATACACATTGATACAAAATATGCATTGGCACTACACATACTAATATGCACTGAGGTTGCATGCTAACAGCGATAAAATATTTAAATTGAGAAATAACACTGACCATAGAAGATTGACAGGATCTACCTTGCTCATGTGAACTTTCAATGCTTCCCATTTCTTATCAAGAATATACATATTTGGTTCCTTTGTGCCTCTATTAATAAATATTGTGTTTGTCAAAAATGCATTAGGAAAAAAGTGAGTTAATATATCTCAAGTTTTTGGTGTAAAAGCAGTGCTGACTGCAGATCAATGAATATATGTAGAGAGTGGTGTATTTGCTCTTCTTTGCAATCAATTCTGGAATAGAAAAAGAGATTTGAAACAAGCAATAATTATCTGCTTGACTTAAAATCACAGAGAATGAAAGAGACATTCCAGGCAGTGTACAGGATGACATAAAAAGAGAAAGAATTTTTGCTACTGGCATTTCCATCCTATTATTCAATAGTTATGCCAACAAATGAGTTGATTCATTTTATCTCCTTTCAACGTTTTGAACTTATTTTATTTGCGTACCTGCCCTCTTTCAATTAAGCATATATACTGTAGTGCAGAAAAGAGAAACAAATATGATAAGGTTTCTGGAAGTTAAACCATATGATGAACAGTTGCGGTAATGAAATATGCAAAGGTGTAGGGATGAAATGATAGCAGTCTTCCAGTATGAACACAGAACACAGGACAGGGTGTGACAGGTGGAAGATTATTAAAGAGATCCAATTTGAATTAAGAAGAAATTTCCTGGCAGTGAGAGAAATTAATGGGACAGTTTACCTCTAGCAGTTATGGGTTTTCAAGAAGAGACGAGAAAACCATTTGTCCTAAATAGTAAAGAATACAGTAAAAGCAGCAATGTTTGTTTGTTTGTTTGTTTTTTTTTGATTGATTGATTGTTTGTTTGATTGATTGATTGATTTGTATGCCGCCCCTCTCCATAGACTCGGGGCGGCTCACCGCAACAATAAAACAATGTACAACAAATCTAATAATTTAAAAACACTAAAAACCCCATTATTAAAAGCAAACATACAGACAACCATACCATGCATAAACTGTATAGGCCCAGGGGAGATGTCTCAATTCCCCCATGCCTGACGGCAGTGATGGGTTTTAAGGAGTTTGCGAAAGGTGAGGAGGGTGGGGGCAGTTCTAATCTCTGGGGGGAGCTGGTTCCGGAGGGTTGGGGCCGCCACAGAGAAGGCTCATCACCTGGGTCCCGCCAAACGACATTGTTTAATCGACGGTACCTGAAGAAGGCCAACTCTGTGTGACCTTACCGGTCGCTGGGATTCATGCGGCAGAAGGCGGTCCCGGAGATATTCTGGTCCGATGCCATGAAGGGCTTTATAGGTCATAACCAACACTTTGAATATAAAATAATAAAAGCTAGGTACACCCATAACAGCTTGCGTGGCTGCATTGTGGACCAATTGTAGTCTCCAAATACTTTTCAAGGGTAGCACCATGTAGAGCGCATTGTAATAGGTGAGACGTGAGGTGATAAGGGTGTGAGTGACTGTGAGCAGAGATTCCTGATCCAAGTAGGGCCGCAACTGAAGCACAAGATGAATCTGTGCAAAGGCCCCCCTAGCCACAGCTGAGAGATGTGATCTAGCCTCAGCTGTGGATCTAGGAGAACATCGAAGTTTCAAATCCACTCTGTGGCGGTTAATATTTCCTCCTCCAGAGCCAAAGGTGGATAGATAAAACTGTCCTTTCGAGACAATGCCCACAGCCATTCAGTCTTGTCTGGGTTGAGTTTGAATCTGTTGACATTCATCCAGACCCTCAGTCTCCAGGCACTGGCACATTGCGTCCACCGCTTCGCTAAATTGGCATGGGGTAAAGATGTAAAGCTGGGTATGATCAAGGTACTGATGATACCTCATCCCATGTTGTCGGATGATATCACCCAGCAGTTTTATATAGATGTTAAATAGGAGGGGGGGGGAGAATCGACCCCAGTGGCACCCCGCAAAGAACTGGCCTCAACTGACCTCTGTCCCTCAACCAACACCAACAATAATTGTATTATAATGGATCTGGACTACTTATTTTGAACAATCTTGCACAGGATTAAAGTAATGTGCAAATAATTGGGATTCAGAGGTTTAGGTCAAAAATTATTTGAGTGCCTCTGAATCAAAGTTACTTTTTGGATTGAACCATCAAATCACTTGCCTCCAAATTGCTGGGTATCTTATTTGCTGGGTGACTATGTGACTATATGGCTGGGTATCTTATTTGCAGAAAGGTCCTTTTCTAAATTGAATTTATTTTCCAAATCAGTCTGACTTTCTTAAATTATCTGATTTGAAAACCCAATATAGTTCAGAAATCCAAACTGAATCAGTGATCCATATTGATCCAAATTGAACTGACATTTGGATTGCTGATGTACGCACAGTCCACACTGCTTATCATGTTAGAGTACCTTTCTTGCATTCATTGAACTTCCAACCTGCTAACAACCTTCGCTTATCATTTTTTTAAATGCACGATGAATATGGTTCAGAAAGAAGTCTAGGAAGAAGTCTAGTAGTTCCAAAATTCTTTCTATTGGCTTTTCCTTTTCACTTGCTCATCCCCTATAGTTCTGCTTCTTTCATATCGCAGTTTCTTTCATCAACATTCCCTTTGGCAGACTTATCTCTAGTATGCTGTTGTTGCTTCTTCCTGTTTGCTCTTTCTAAATCTACTTTTGTGCACGCTGCAATTTTCTCCAGCTATCCTTTTTGCATTACAATCAGGGCTGCAATTAGACAAGTGAGCTACTTACCTTAAGCAGCAGATTCTCGCTGAGGATAAAAAGATGCTGAAAAAGAGAATTTTATGTCAAGGCTTCACTCGTTACCCTCTAAATTAAACCCATTGCTGGTTTTTGCATTATAATCATTCATAAGCTAATTAAAATTAAAAAGATATTTTTTGATCCCATCAAGTCACCAAGAAATGGAAGAAAACACATATTCTATAAAGGTGTGGGTATCCCAGTGATGGATTAAGGTTCACTGGTGCCCTAAGCACTGACAAATCTTGGTACCCCCCTCCTAGGTTTTTTTTTAAAATTTTTATTGCATATATACACATTTAAACAAATAAAATAAATGGTATAAATCATGAGTTGAAACAATGCCAAACTAACACATACTAACAAACAGACAAACAAACAAAAAATAGAATAATTCTAATAATATAATTAATTACTTATTTAAATACACTAAACAATAATGACAATAACAATAAACATATAACATAATATGTAATATTTATACTTAAATTCCCTTGAGGGGGTAAGTTATAAATCATCATATAATTTTAAATTATCTTCTGGTGAAGTATATCATATCATCGGTATCTACCATCTTCTCCTTTAAGTTGTCCATATTTTTTTAATTATTTTTATTTTCTTAACCGCCTTCATTCATTCATATTTAATTTATTGAAATTCATACAAATCTTCCCTAAAAATTACTGTATATAGATCTTTTGTGATCTGTCATATCAAATAAAAAGGATATAAAGTATTATTATTGTTGAATTTCAATTTAAGTTTTTCTTTCTTCTCTTAAACCAGTCATAGAAGTATTTCCAAGTTTTATAATGGTCGGATTCTTCTTTAGTTTTTTAATTTGAGTGTTAATGCGTCTGATTCTGCACAGTCTAAAATTTTTTTTAATATCAAATCGTCATCAGGAGGTTTGGGTTGTTTCCATTGTTGGGCAATTGCCATCCTGGTTGCAGTCAATATGTGTATTAATAAATAATATTTATTTTTATCTATTTTTTGGTCTATAATCCCAAGAAGGAACGCTTCGGGTCTTCTATTTATCTTAATTTGTAATATTTCTTTTATCCATTTTTGTATTTTAATCCAAAAAATTTTAATTATTGGGCAAGTCCACCAAGTGTGATAATAAGTCCCCTTTTCTTTACATCTCCAACATTTTGGATTTATTCCTTTATACATTTGTGATAGTCTTGCCGGGGGGTAGTACATTTTGTATAGGTAGTACATTTTGTATAGGTTTTCTCTAAATGCTGTTGATCTCGTCAGCTTGTAGTTTTTAGTCCTAGTTTTATCATTTTTATTTTTTTTTACAAATCTTCAGTGGGGGGTTTTTCCCTTTCTCAATTTTGTGTTGCCCCTTTAGGCCTGCCATCCTATGCACATGCTTAGTCTGCCTAATGTCTAATACACCACTGGGGTATCTTATAGAAAGGTTTGGCTGCTGATACTCATTGATATAACTTCTGTTAGTGGTAGATCAGAGGTCTTATTCCTGCGTAGGATCTATATAACCTGATTCCAGATCTTTAGATCCTCTACTCCCAGTTGCTTCCAAGTGTCATGTGAAATTGATTGACTGTTTTTTCCCTTTCCTTTCCAACAGCCTCTGCAGCTGGAGTGTGATCTCTGTGCCATTATTTCAAGCTCAGGTCAGATGACAGAACAGAAAGTAGGACCTGAAATTGATCAGGCTTCCTGTATATGGAGAATGAATAATGCTCCCACCAAGGGTTATGAAGAAGATGTTGGAAAAAGGACAACAATAAGAGTTGTCTCCCATACTAGTGTCCCTCTTTTGCTGAAGAATGCAGACTATTTTTTCAAGGAAACCAATAGTACAGTTTATGTCATCTGGGGACCTTTCCGAAATATGAGAAAAGATGGAAGTGGCATTGTATATAATATGCTGAAGAAGACTGTAGACAGTTATCCTGAAGCCAAAATCTATGTGACCACTGAAAAACGCATGGGCTACTGTGATGAGATATTTAAAAAGGAAACTGGGAAGGATCGGTAAGTCCTGCATGGCAGACCAAAATAATTATTTCAACAATTTAACAAGAAAGTACTATGTTGTTTTTCTTTAATCTGTACATGTCACTAATAAATCAATCTTTCAAATTAGTATTTTAAAAAGATACACTCTTTTGGCTGGTGTTTTTGCACTTGGCTAAAAACAGACCTGCCCATTATCTTCTAATTGTCATTTACTTTCTTTTTGGCTAAGATTCTCAAACATACATGTTTCTATAAAGGATTTTGAATGTTTACTTTGCTCCATTTGCTTATGGTGCCAATTTCCATGCTTTAAAATTTTTAGGTAGGATTGCTTCATACTGAAGTGTTTAGTACACTTCAAGTAGTGCCAAATGATATATGGCTACTGTAGTTGGCCATATAAAGAAAGAAACACAAGAGAAAAATATATTATTAGTGTATTGCTTGTTAGAGGTTTTATGAATTTTCAAGCCTTTTGTGTTTTTATATGCATGGAATTATAATGTATCCCAAGATAGATACTGTAGACTATTATTATGTTCTATTTAGCTCCAGATGTTTGTATCAAAACTGCTTTGTAAAATTTGAAGACCAAAAAATAGGTTTGAACAATTAGTTGAGCATTTAAGGAAGCACTGTTATGGTCAGTTACAAAGAGAGAACAGAAATGTCTTAGGCCGTGTTTTTTGGGACAAACTACACAAGATCCAAAAATTGAAGTAATACAACCCAGGTGTTATTTAAACAAAACATAATGAAATTAAAATGGTTTAGGTAGGGATTATTTTTTTCTGGTCACGAAGAGAAAGGTAAGAAGGGGGAAAAAAGGAATTTTGAAGTCTGTTCTGCAACTTTTTGAATGAATGTTGTATGTCTTTGTATGCTTGCAAAAGAACTAAATTTGAAAAGATGAATTTTTGTAAAGTATCACTAGATTATACAGTAAAGCTTTTTTTGTAAAGTATCACTAGATTATACAGCACTATACAGAATATAAGAAATTGCTACACCCTAAGGTGATCATGCGAAAATCAATAATGGGCAACATCAGGAGAAGAGAAAGGAAGTGTCAGGGAAGATAGGATTTTGAAGTAGAACTGACAATAAATTCATACATTCATTAACTGAAAAAAATATTAGTTTTTTTTAAGGTATGGATTTGTATGTTGCATGAATATTAATATAGAAAATATGTTAAAATGTAGCCCTATTAAGCAAACGAAGGAAGTTGAAACTGGTATTTTCTTACCTCATATACACTCTAATTCAGTGGTTTTCAACCTGTGACCCACAGACCACTGGCAGGGCCATGATGTTATCACAGGGGGCCATGAAGGTTTGAAGAAATGTTACGATTTAAATCTTGAGTTAAGTCTTAGTAGTCCATGGCCATAAAAGGGAATCCATGGTGAAGAAAAGGTTGAGAACCACTGTTCAAGTCTATGTGGAGATGCATAGAAAAAGCCTTCTATTTTTATATGCAGCTTTCTATAGAAAACTCTGTGAATCCGCCTTACACCTAGATCAGAGGTATAGCATTAGTTTTCCATTGTATTATTCTTCGGTACCTCTGAAGCAGAATGATAATAGCACTTAGAGTTATATACCACTTCACAGTGCTTTTCAGCCCTTTCTAAGTGGTTGACAGAGTTGAGCATACCGCCCCCAACAATCTGGACCTTCATTTTATTGACCTCAGAATGATGTAAGATTGAGTAATCTTGAGTTGGTGAGAATCGAACTGCCGCCAGTCGACAGAATTAGCCTGCAATGCTGCATTCCAACCACTGTGCTATCACATCCCATTTCTATATGAAAGAGCTGAAGGCTGGATATAACAATTTGTCAAAAACACCTAGTGGAGTTTGGAGTAGAGTAGGACTCCAATGTATGAATTTTAGATCAAAATACAAGGCAGTCATTGTGGACCATATTGATTCTTTTGTTGTGTTCCATATGTTGCTGTCTAACTCTTGGCTCCATGGAGACACCAGAATCAGATAGAGAAGTTTATTCTGTTTGTGAACCATTTGCTGAACTGTCAAATAGCAACTGAGCTCCATGTGTGAAGAAAATGACCACATAGGTCTTGCCAAACCATTAAACATTTGTTCGCTCTGGATTTTTCTTCCTTAGCTCCTGTTTTGTTAGTAAAGCGAGATTTTTTATTTTGCTTCCTCAGATAAATAACTTTTCTTCCATTAGGGTGGTATTAAACAACACTCTGACTTTGCAGCAAAATTATGAGGAAGCCAAATGCTGCTCATAGGACACACAAATGCACAGCTTGTGTTGGAAATGGAAATTTTGGGAGGCTTATTCTTAAAATATTAACCGTGGAAATACAGTACATGGCTAATGTGTGATAATAATCTAACAAAGTAACAAAGTTTTAGTTTGTTGAACCATTATCAGACATTTGATAGTTCTGCAGAGTAATATGAGCCTCCAAAACGAAATGCTTCTGTCATTACAGTATCTATATTGTATGTTTCTCAGAGATAGTTAAGAGGCATGTACTATAGAAACATAGAAGTCTGACGGCAAAAAAAGACCTCGTGGTCCATCTAGTCTGCCCTTATACTATTTTCTCTATTTTATCTTAGGATGGATATATGTTTATCCCAGGCATGTTTAAATTCAGTTACTGTGGATTTATCTACCATGTCTGCTGGAAGTTTGTTCCAAGGATCTACTACTCTTTCAGTAAAATAATATTTTCTCATGTTGCTTTTGATCTTTCCCCCAACTAACTTCAGATTGTGTCCCCTTGTTCTTGTGTTCACTTTCCTATTAAAAACACTTCCCTCCTGGACCTTATTTAACCCTTTAATATATTTAAATGTTTCGATCATGTCCCCCCTTTTCCTTCTGTCCTCCAGACTATACAGATTGAGTTCATGAAGTCTTTCCTGATACGTTTTATGCTTAAGACCTTCCACCATTCTTGTAGCCCGTCTTTGGACCCGTTCAATTTTGTCAAGATCTTTTTGTAGGTGAGGTCTCCAGAACATAGTCACTTCTACAGTGCAAAATGTAATTTAGAATGTAATAATTATATTTACCTATGCTGATAGAAGAACCCAAACTAGCATTTTTAAGATTCCAATAATAAGGATTTTTAAGGATTGATGGCAAAATATTATCAAAGTTCCTACACTGCCATTTACTTCTCACTGCATCCTGTCACCATGTATTACCATATCTATTATTTTTCATTCATTGATGTTGAGATGCAGAATATGTGAAGGCTAACAATAAAATTTAATGTATTCACATTATAGTGTAGCTGATTTGTTTTAGTAGTGGGATAAGATATCCATCTGATCATTTCAGAATGGATCATAGTTTGAAAAGGTTTCTCCATGCACACAACTCAAGACTATTTTCTCCATTGCCCACCCATTTCTCTTTCTCTCTCCCCTTCTCTCTCTCTCTCCCCCTCTCTCCCTCCCTCCCTCCCCCTCTCTCTCTCTCTCTCACACACACACACACACACACAAACACACACTGGTCCTTTACCATTAATTAACTCTCCATGTTCCCAAATACCTCTCATTTTTATCTTAATCAAGTAAGAGTATTTTATTCATAAACGGGGTGCTAAAAATTGTGATTGCTCTCATTTCCATCTCAATATGAATGTGAAGGCAAGTTTATTCTTTCTAGAGACTTTAATTAGAAAGGTACTTTAAGTCACTGCAAATTCTCTTTTCTCTATTATTGTTGTGCATTAAAAAAATTATACCGTGGCAGAAGGACTTTCATACTAATGTGTTTTTAGTTTATACATTCTTGAAGGCACTCAAAAGCTGACAGCTTCTTCCAGTATTTCATTAGCATCATTCGAAGCATTATTAAATACGCAGAGTGAGATGAAAGGAGAATTTAAGTTATATGTGAAGGGATGCCAGCTAGTAACAAAATGTGAAAAAAAGATTTCCCTCCTTTTTGAAGAGTTTACCTGAATTCTGATTTGCAGTTTTGTTTCCCTGATGTTTAAAAATGTAATAAAATTCTTACAGCATCATTTAATTAGTAATAGCTAGGGGGGAAAAATCTTTGTAGATTGCATTGAAAGAAAAGGAGTTCATTTCAGCCTAGTAAAATGCATGGAGAGAAACTCTAGAGAGCATTTAATTAGCTGGCACCAAAGTTGTTCCATCTTCAGGGATCTCTAAAATTAATGAAGGTTAGAATCAAAGAGATCAATGCACCACATTCTATATAGCTTTATCAGATAATAGTGTAGAAAGGGGAAGTGGAAATGGAAGGTTCAGCTTGCAACTATTTACAAACAAGTCATTTTAATAGAAAAGGTGCTGAAAATATCACTAAACAATGCCGCTATCAGTTAGGTTCAACCAGAGCCAACCTGAAATTTGTCTTGTATATCCTGTAGTTTACAACTTGACTGTATTATTATTATTATTATTATTATTATTATTATTATTATTATTATTTATTGGATTTGTATGTCCTCTCATGGCCAACATCTTGACTAGTGGGTCCATATTCTTTTCAGCTGTTTACACACGTTACATATTACAAAATGTGACTGTCACCTGATCTTGGAGCTAGTATTCATACCAATAACTTGGCACAACTTTCTGATCTGATGCACTGTAGATGTGTTAGCACTTCTTCAACTTCCAAGTTTCCAACTATATGCTTTAATATAGTTGCAAATATGCTCCATAATGCATGTTCTGAGTGCAGATCTCTATCACAGCAAATACACGTTGTCCTTATTGCTGCATCTCCACACTCAAAATCTACCTAGCAGCTAAGAGCTATTTTCCTATTGGCTGTCCATTGACAGCTCGGCCGATGGGAAAATTATAGCTCTCCTATTGGTACCAGTTTTGACAGCCACCATATAAATAGCAGCTTGACAGAGTCTTGCCTGGGCCAGTTACTGCTTTGTCCTGTTGACATCTGTTCTATCATCATCTTACCTCAATTCCTGACCCAGGCATTCTACCCAAACTAGAACTTGGAGGAGGGGGAGCTGATCTGGAATGTATAACTTAGACTGGCTGGACCAGGAGGGGGGAATATTCCCCTCTTAGAGATGTGCCCAGATAGATTTTAAGTACTGCATCAGCCGCAACTCCAGGGAAGGGATGGAGGAGTTGCAATTATTGCCCGCAGGAGGAGTCTTCTTCACAGGATCCCTGCCCCGGAGATTGATGGGTGTAAGTCTCTCCTCTTGAAGTTGGACTCAGGGGTTCTGTTGGGCTTATTGCTGATGTACCTGCCTCCCAGCTGCATCACAATGGCCCTTCCTGTGCTGCTAGAGGTGGTAACTGGATTGGTGGTAGAGTTCCCCAGGCTTATGGTACTGGGGAACTTTAACTGGCCATCACTTGGCAAATCCTCAGATGTGACTCAGGAGTTCTTGGTTTCCATAACAACCATGGACCTGACCCAAGTAATTCAGGGTCCGAATCATAGTGGGGACACACACTTGACCTGGTGTTCCTCTCAGGGTAGTGGAGATATGATCTGGAATTACATTCATCATTTATATCCAAATTCCAGTCTTGATGTATCCAGAAACTTCTGAATATTTTCTCAAGATACTTCCTTAATGGTTTTGTTCATCATCATTAATGGAATGACTAATTGCCCCAATGTATAAGAAGAGTTCTTCATTGATGAAAAAATACAAAAGCACAACAAATTAATGAATTAAATACATTTTTTTTCATTATCGAACACAAACTGCATCCTTTAAATAAGGAGTTTTAAGTGTTTTAAATGCTACATTGTAAGGAAAGATCTGATGCTAATGCTAAAATGTACCCTCTAAAACTCTGAGTTGTTAGCAATATGTCCCATAGTTTTTTTATGGTTCATGTATGTTGGGGGGATATCAATTTGTGAGTCCATTTGGGGCAAGCAAATGAAAGATAATTATCTTGTCTCTGAGATTGAACCCGATAGTCAGGTACTTTCCACTACAGGTCAGGAATTAGCTAGTGGTCCTTCTAAACTTAATCCTCCTAGTTTATTATTAATTGCTTTTATGTTTCTTTATGAAGCCATTCTTAATGAATAAACACATTTAGCTGAGAATTCTGGTTTGGTTTTTTTATATTCTAGGAAATGAATATAGTTTGGAGAAACTTTATGAAAATCATGGCTCTTGGAAACAGCCAAGTAACATATATTTGATTTATATTTTATTTGGATTGTATGATATGTTTCAATGTTGTTTTTGTTTTTACCTAGAAGTAACTCCACTGTACAAAGTGCAGTGCTTTTCTGAGTATAGATTCGTGGGGTTATATTAATGTGAAACAATTTGCATGCTTTTATCATCTTTTCATCAGTGTTTTGTTTAATCAACCCGGGGATAACACTTTGGATAAAATCTAAATTTGTGTCTTCAAAAATTGACAAGTGCTGTAGAATGCTCTATAAAAATAGAACTGCACATGAGACTAGGTTATGGGCTACATCCATTAGTTTTTATATTTCATAGTTGAAAAATGGCTATGGGGACTTATTCTGTTCAATCCGTAAGTCACTGAATGACTACATCAAAAGGGCTATTTGCTTCTACTACGTTATATTTGTATTCAGTAGAATTCTGCTTGCACTAAAAGAAGATAATTAATGTAACTAATGTAAGACACACTTTCCCCCACCCTAAAAAAGGGTGAAAATTTGGGTGCGTCTTAATGTATGAATGTAGCTTTTTTGAAGCTGTTTTTCACCCCTAACAAGGTGTTAGCGAGTGAAGCAATCTTCCATGTTTCACCTGCTTTTCTCATTGCTTTTCTATCCAACAATCAGATATGCGTTAGAAATTGTTTTTTATCCTCAACCAATCCTGTTGGAGCAGGCCCATCTTAATCAGTTTCTCACAATCGCTAGCTGAATTACTCTATATTCTCTAATCATTGTAAGTGGTATGTGGTATGTAGTAAGTAGTATGTAGAGAAATGTTTCCCCAAATCCAGTTCATATCATCCTGGCCTATCACTACTTACCACTAACTTAAGATAATTTATGAAAAAAGGTAAAAATCTCACAGATCGCTATGGAGCTTGTTATCGATCTTCCATTGAAAAAAATTATCCACTTATTTGTAACTTTGTTTTCAGTTTTTAACTATGACCTATCCCATAACAGCAGAAGAATCTTTGATGAAATTCTCAAAGGTTTGTTGAAAATCCAAGTATATGAATTTACCTTTGCAGAATCCAAGCTGGTTTCTCTTACCAAGGCTGATTCCTCTCTGCGCTTGGTGATATTCCTGTGAAGTTGAGCTACAATTTCTGGGATGTCCTCTGTGTCTATGTTTAAAAGCTAATTTAACATTGGCTATTTTCTGATCTTCTAGTAGAACTGAGGGACATGGTACATAATTTTATTAAGAGTCAGAAATGTTGTGTTCTTAAGGAACTCTCAGACAGATGCCACCAGGACCAGTACTTTCTTCCTGTGTAATTCAATAATATATATTTGGACCAGGACTCACTGCTCACAGTCACTCATGCCCTCATCACCTCAAGGCTCGACTACTGTAACATGGGGCTACCTTTGAAAAGTGTTCAGAAACATCAGATCGTGCAGAATGCAGCTGCGAGAGCTATCATGGGCCATCCTAAATATGCCCATGTCACACCTACACTCCAAAGTCTGCATTGGTTGCCGATCGGTTTCCGGTCACAATTCAAAGTGTTGGTTATGACCTATAAAGCCCTTCATGGCATCAGACCAGAATATCTCTGGGACCATCTTCTGCCGCACGAATCCCAGCGACCAGTTAGGTCCCACAGAGTTGGCCTTCTCCGGGTCCCGTCGACTAAACAATGTCGTTTGGTGGGACCCAGGGGAAGAGCCTTCTCTGTGGTGGCCCCGACCCCCAGATATCAGAGTTGCCCCCACCCTCCTTGCCTTTCGTAAGCTCCTTAAAACCCACCTTTGTCATCAGGCATGGGGGAATTGAGATATTCCCTTCCCCCTAGGCTTATAAAATTTATGCATGGTATGTCTGTATGTATGATTGGTTTCTTAAATTGGGGTTTTTTACATTACTTTTAATATTAGATTTGTTCATATTGTCTTTTTACTATTGTTAGCCGCCCCGAGTCTATGGAGAGGGGCGGCATACAAATCTAATAAATAAATAAATAAATAAATAAATAAATAAATAAATAATTCAGTTTCTGCATCTCATATTTTTCTTGGTCATTCCTTTCAAACTGGTCTCCATCTAATAGCCCAATTTTTTTCTTGCCAATTTGAATATATTTAAATTTTCTTAATGTTGATTTGTTTCTTTCATCAACCTTTGTTAGCATATAGCACGGAAAAAGGGAGTGAAATGTTGAGAGAGCGCTAATTTGCATATTGGCATGTGGCCAGGTGTGGCAGTTGGAAGATTAGAATTCTTGGGGATTCGTATGCTGACTGTTGGTGAATCTGCATCATAGAGAGCAGATGAATACAGAAATATAGTTATACTATCAAGTTGTTTATTTGTGTAAATATGAAACCTGTCTAATGAAAAAAAGAAGAAATAAAACCATAAGTTTTATATTGGAGTCATTGTATTTGTACCCAATATACATAGAAGCACGATTCTGCTACGAACAGGCTCTGCTGGATGAAGTGAAGAACATCTCTTATAACCATAAATCACATAGAAATCCAACAACCTTGCACCTTTTATGTATTCATTTTTGTTCTATTAATCAAGTACATCAGACTGGATGCCAATATAAAGAAAATTAAGGAGATTTAGAGTATGAGAAATGCTTTCTAACCTGGATAAATGATGTATATAGAGCAGGGCTAAGCTACTGTAACTTATTGATGCAGCCATCTGCAGAATTGTGCATTTTCCTGAAAATAATATTCCCTTTATATACCACTCTCCTCAGAGAGCAACTCACTTCTGCTTCAGCAATATCCACATTTTAAATATGCATGGAAATTAAACTTTTCCATGTTAATCTTTTTTGGGTAGAACATAGTGAAAGCACTAGCACTTAGACTTATATAATGCATCATAGTGCCTTACAGCCCTCTCTAAGTGGTATACAGAGTCAGCCTATCATACCCAACAATCTGGGTCCCCATTTTACCGACCTCGGAAGGAGGGAAGGCTGAGTCAACCTTGAACCAGTGAGAATTGAACTGCTGGTAGTTGACAGAATTAGCCTGCAATACTGCATTCTAACCACTGCGCCCCCACATAACATACCAGAAAGCAGATTCTTTCCGGATATTCTTCACAATAAATTGAACCACTAGCATTTCCTACTTCTCTTTCTCTTCTCATTTGTCAAAAATAAATATGCTTCTTGTTTTTTTTCAACAATGTTAGTGACTAGTGTGGAATGAAAGTACAGTGTTCCCTCGATTTTTGTGGGTTCAAACTTTGTGAATAGCCTATACAGTAGTCCCTCGCTATACCGCGCTTCACCTACTGCGGCTTCACTTCATCGCGGGTTTCTGAGGAAGTCGATCGGCAGATTTAAACAACCCGCCGAACTCGATCGGCAGATTTTTAAAAATATATATATATCTGAAATTGTAAATACTGTATTTAAATACTGTATCTAAAATAAATACTGTGTGGGAAGGGTTTATAAACACTTAAAACAATGAAAACTTACCAAACAATTACAATATAAATACTTAAATAAGTACTATCAGTCGATAAATTCCCCATCGCAGATTTCACCTATCGTGGCCAGGTCTGGAACGTAACACCAGCGATAGGTGAGGGACTACTGTACCACGGTTTTTCAAAAAATATTAATTAAAAAATACTTCGCTATTTTTTTTCCTATACTACGGTTTTTCCCGTCCGATGATGTTATACGTCATCGCCAAACTAATAATTTTTACAAATAAATAACAAAAAAATAATAATTATTGTTAATAAATAATTATGTATATAAATATCAGGATCATTAAGTGTTTTATTCAATGGTGAGTACCAGTAATAATGGTGAGTAAATGGTTGTTAAGGGAATGGGAAATGATAATTTAGGGGTTTAAAGTGTTAAGGGATGGCTTGTATTTACTTCCGCATCTCTACTTCGCGGAAATTCAACTTTCGCGGGCGGTCTTGGAGCGCATCCTCCGCGAAAATCGAGGGAACACTGTACTATTGTTGACATTATAAGTTCATAGTCAAGTCCATCGTGTTTATTTTCAAAAGACATTGATATTTTTATTGATTTTTCCAAATTACTCTTTAATGAAACTACAAGTTTATCTATTTAATCTGCAGTATCTCTTCTTGTAGTGCAAAAAATGGCAAACGGGGAAGTATTTGACAATGTGCACATTTTAAGGGGCATTTTCTCTGCAATCACAAATAAGGAAGCTTAAACATTTTATTACAGAAAAAGCAACTAAAAAAAGTAGTTATGTAAGTGAACACAACAGCAACACACCTCGTTTGACCAAGCGAAAATTCACAGTCTGTGAACAGCAGTGACTCAGATGAGCGAGATCTTATTGAAGGAATTTAAAAGTAGCCTTGAAATTACAGCCATTTCAAATGTTTAAAAGCAAATATAACAACAAGAAGAATATCTTCTTGTACAATAGAGATTCAGTGTCATGCTTTTATCTTTTGTTCAGTGCTGTGTATTTTTATATTTTGTTTGAATTTTACTTACATATGAGAGGAATTCTTGGCATTTTTGCCACTGAAAATTACAGCCAGGGATTTCATGTATTAAGAAATATTTTAGCTCGGAAACTGAAGAGCAAACATTGATGGCAAAGTATAAATGAATAAATCACTGTAAGATTGTATTTTTTTTTTTGCAAGGAGTAAAGCACCTGAATAAGTCCATCAAAATCACTCTTTGAAAATACTTTCCAGATTACATAATGCTGGAAGATCCAGGTTTCACACCAAAATAAAGATTAAAGGTATCTTTTCTGACAGTGTTTGAGATGATGGGAGCTGAAAAAAATCTTCATTCATTTTGTTATCACAAATAATAGTCATGCAATTGCACCTTAAAATGAACTTATCTTGTTTTACAATATTCTATTTGTTGCATAATTTCTTTGTGAAAATTCAGGGCTGTTATTTTATAATAAAAATCAGAAATTATACTTGTAATTGCTTTTGATTTAGTAGGATGAAATGTTCACTCAAAAGATGCCCCTCAGCTGCTCGCTGTCTGTGATCTGGAATGATAAAAGATTGATATGCTATTGAATCCTACAAGTCACAGAGACTTAAAAATATTATATTACTGTAAAATTAAAGTTGGCAATATTAGCAACAACATCATATTTCTTTGTAACAACATTCTGTCCAGTTTTGTGAGATAGTTCATTAATAATACTATTTGTCTCTATATTACTAAAATTTACCCATTTTATCATGCTTACATAAGCAAACATCTTATCAGTTTTGAGACAATACAGTGATACCTCGCCATACAAACTTAATTGGTTCCAGGATGAGGTTTGTAAGGTGAAAAGTTTGTAAGATGAAACAATGTTTCCCATAGGAATCAATGGAAAAGCAATTAATGCGTGCAAGCCCAAAACTCACCCCTTTTGCCAGCCAAAGCACCCGTTTTTGCACTGCTGGGATTCTCCTGAAGCTCACCTCCATGGGAATCCCCACCTCCGGACTTCCATGTTTTTGTGATGCTGCAGGGGAATCCCAGCAGGAGAATCCCAGCAGTGCAAAAATGGGTGCTCCACCGGTGTAAATGAAGCTGCACACGCAGCTTTGTCACCACCAGTAGTGTACGTTTGTTTGTACATGCAGGATTCAGCTTCAGCTTTTCCACCCAGGAAAAAGAGCAGCTCATCAGGGAGATGATGTCACTGCTGTTTCACCCACTTGCCAGGAAGGAGGGGCACCCCAGTCAATGTGCTACTCTCTTTCCTGGAAGATATATTCCCGCAGCAGCAGAGGCATCCCTGTCAATCCCACCCAGGAGCCACCAGCATGAAGAAATCCTCCAGGAAGGAGAGTAGCTCTTTGAGCGGGGTGCCTCTCCTTCCTGGCAAGCGAGAGTGATGTCATCTCCCTGATGAGCTGATCTCCTTCCTGGAAGATTTCTTCACGCTGGTGGCTCCCGGGTGGGATTGACAGGGGTGCCTCTACCACTGTGGGAAGGAATCCTCCAGGAAGGAAAGCAGCTCATCAGGGAGATGACATCATTCCCACTTCGCCCACTTGCCAGGAAGGAGAGGCACCCAGTCAATGAGCTGCTCTCTTTCCTAGAGGATTTCTTCCCGCAGCAGCAGATGTGCCAGGAGCCGCCAGCACAAAGATATCCTCCAGGAAGGAGAGCAGCTCATTGACTGGGGCACCTCTCATTCCTGGCAAGTGGGAGTGAAGCTGATGGCTCCTGGGCAGGATTGACCGGGATGCCTTTGCTGCTGCGGGAAGAAATCCTCCAGGAAAGAGAGCAGATCATTGATCAGGGCACCTCTCCTTCCTGGCAAGCGGGCGAAGCAGGATGGTCATCATCTCTCTGATGAGCTGCTCTCCTTCCTGGAGGATTTCTTCCCACAGAGGCACCCCTGTCAATCCCACCTGGGAGTCACCAGCGCGAAGAAATCCTCCAGGAAGGAGAGCTGCCCTTTACTTCTCATAACTGATGCATATATAGGGATCATTAGTAATGTTCTGCATTCTATTTTTTAAGGAATTGCTTAACTTAAACTTGAAATAAAAAAAGGAATCACTGCAGGTTTTACTCTGCTGGGGGCTATTGTTCATCTCCATTAAAAGGTCATTGAGCCCGTGCTGTCCAAAGACATTTCTGTGGTCATTTGGCTAGCATGATGTCACGGAATGTTGTTACCTTCCCAACAAGGTGATATCTATTTATCTACTCTCATTTATTTACTCCATCTATTTTTTAAAAAAAAATTCATGCTTTTGAACTGCAAGTTTGACAGGAGCTGGGATGAGGACAGGAACTCACCTCATCATTTAGCGTTTAGGTCTTGAACCTAGGCAACTGGCTTTCTAGCTGACAAATCCATCATCTTAACCACTGAGCCTTTGCGCTGCCCCCTAAACTTGGGAAAACTATATTAAATCTAGATAAAATTGAAATTAAGTTACTAGTCACATATCTGCCTAATTTAATTCTCTATTCTCCAATTAACATAGAAATATAGAAGTCTGACGGTAGAAAAAGACCTCATGGTCCATCTAGTCTGCCCTTATACTATTTTCTGTATTCTATCTTAGGATGGATATATGTTTATCCCAGGCATGTTTTAATTCAGTTACTGTGGATTTATCCACCACGTCTGCTGGAAGTTTGTTCCAAGGATCCACTACTCTTTCAGTAAAATAATATTTTCTCATGTTGCTTTTGATCTTTCCCCCAACTAGTTCGTTCCCAAGTAATATTTGCTGAGTTACACAACACGGCCTAGTTTGTGAATCCAGATCACTTTCTCTTCCCAATTTTATTGACACAAACATAACCATAGAAATAATATGAAAGCATTAATAATTTGGCCTCTGTGGGCGGGTAGATTAGAGAAGACAGTAGAAATAATTGCTCGCTAATGTGAAGAAATAAAATATGTACTGTATTATATTGCTCATAATGTAATAATTACAATAACAATTATATGATAATGAAAATACACATTATGCTTAAGTTTATCTTTATATAAAGTTAATAGCTAATGAAGACTGCAAAGATTGTGTCTAATTAAACCAAACACCATTATCTCTGAAAGGTGAGTTTTAGGACAGCATTTGTAAGAAACATGGCTATCTACTGTTTAGAAATGTGACCATTTTATAATTCACCAGGACTAATTATTTTCTTCTAAATGAATGGAAATGTATTCACTTGGGACAGATCTGTTAAGTGGGCTTACAAGTATGTTGAATGCATGGGAAAAAGAGAAATAAGAAATTATGCTATGATTATTATATCCACAAAAATGAGAAATCTTCAGCTGATGTTGGCTTCATACATTTCTTCACAAAAACCTATGATCATGTTGATTATATACACAACTATGTGAAATCACAGCTGTCAGTAATTTTTGTGTTTCTGATTTTTACAGTTAATGATTCTATCGCTAATATCTGATATGCAAATAGTTTTTCAAAGATCAGATGCTGCCAGGGAGACAGCATTAATTAATATAATATTCAAATAAGTTGACCTCTTATGCTCCAGCTTTTTAAAAAAAATGCTTTTCAATAATTGCATTTTATACAAGTTCAAATTCTGCTTATGCTCTTTACTCCAAAATATTGTTGAAGTTCATCATAGCATGTAACAAAATGAATACCTCCTTTTAACATCTGCATGAAGCTGCTGGTCATGTTCATTTGCTATCATAAATTGAGGTATTGTCAATATGCTGATGATATTAAACTTTATATTTCCACCCCAGTGATCTAAATAATGCCCTCTTGCTGTGCATAGAGCAGTGATGGCAAAACCTTTTTTGGTTTGCATGCCAAAAGAGGGGAGTACAGGGGGTCATGTGCATTCATGCCGACACCCCCCTGTGCCTGCGTTTGTGAGCCCACCGCATACAATGCCACACCTGTTTTTCGGTCTTTGCAGGCTTCAAAGTGTTTCTAGGAGCCTGGGGAGGGTGAAAACAGCCTCCCCCCCAAGAATCTCTGGAGGAAGAAAATGGTCCATTTACCAACTTTTGGTTGAACCACAAGGCCAATTTTTTTTTTGCTTTCCCCAAGCTCCAGAGCCTTTCTAGGAGCCTGTGGAGGGCAAAAATGGCCTTCCCCACACACCCTCAAAGGTCCTTCAGAGGCTGGAAACATTCTGCTTGCCAACTTCCAGTTGAACCTTCAAGCTTCAAAGATCCAGGACTTTTAACAACTTTAGCTCTGGATAGGGTTGTACTACCCTAGGCACACTTAGTTTCCAACTTGGACTTGCAAGAGTGGGCGGCAGTCACCTTTACATGACTTACATTGCCTACCAATTGCAGCCTTTCCTGGATCGGGAGTGCCTGTGTTCATTCACTCAAGCTTTGATCATCTCACATTTGGACTACTGCAATGTGCTCTACAAGGGGATATCCTTGAAGAGTATTAAACTGCTGCAGAGTGTGGCAGTACAGGGTAGCCCATGTTATACCACTGCTACACTGGCTGCTGGCTTGTTTCTGGGTACAATTCAAGCTGATGGTTATTACCTTTAGTGTCCTGCATGGCATGTGTCCAAGTTGCTTGGATAGTGTCTCACTCCAATGGAACTGGCCTACTTCATCTACACTGGCAGAGGGGCCATGCTGTGGCCCCTGTCAGTTAGAATTTCTACCAGCAGAGTCTAGAAGAAGAACCTTCTCTGCTATGGCTTCCACTTTTCTGACCTTATGTAAGGGCCTGAAGACCAGGTTCTGCCAGTAGTCTTAGCGCTCCAGTGGAGAAGTATCATACTGGAGATGGTTGTTGAATTAAGAGAAAACCCCACCTCTTTCCCCTCCCTTTACACCCTGTTCCTTCCCTCCCCATCTTTTAACATTACTTTGGATTGTGAGCAGAAATGACAGCCGCTGTGAAGAACAAAAATCAGTGAGTAGAGTGATTCTTTGAATGTTTCCCAAGGAGAAATTGGAAGATCATCCATGAGTGCTCTGAATGGAAGATCAGAAAACAGTGGTCTGCTTTAGGTCTGAGTGGAGGAGCCAAGGAACACTATATATTTGTTTTCAGAAACAGCAGAGCCTTCACTCCGAACTGAAGAAGCTTCTTGGGTAGGTAGTGAAATGTTTTCAAGGAAAAGAAAGTCCAGTTGCCTTTTGAAAAAGCTCCTTTGGGAGCAGAGCCATTCATAAGTACATTAAGCCGGCCAGACACACCAGCAGAACACACTTCCAAACTACATTTAGAAATGTTCAGTTTAACCAACTGAGTTAAACTGGATATTAGAGACCTTCAAAATTGTGAGTTTAATTTTACAAAATGTGAGTTTTACCTTCCTCGGATTTAATAAAATTTAATCAAAGAATTAAGAATTTAGAATTATATAAAATTGAGAAAAAGCAAAAATAAAAGGACTTGTTTTAAGAGCTTTAACTGGGTTGAAAAACAACACAGATTTGGAATATTGGTTATTTTTGCTGCAAACTTTGAAAAACAAGCATGTAATATGCTCATAAAACTTGGTTTAAGAACTAAAGGAAGAAGAAGATGGAACTAAAGGACCAGGAAGTAAAGAGTAAAAATGGGTAAGCAGGCTATAATATAAAAAATGGATTATTTTAATCCATTTTTAAAAGAATGGATTAACAGCTAATACATCAGAATTAGGGATACAGATTTCAATGGATAAATTTGAAGATAATGAGAAAAAACTTTTAAAACCTTTTTAAAAACTATTAACTGACATTGGAATTATAGAGTTAAAAGAGATTAAAGATTTAAAAAAATTGAGATTACCAAAACGCGAGAATAAAAAACAAATCGAAAAAAGTATCTGGACATAATACAGATGAGACAAGAAATTCTGGATGATGCCTCTACGGGATTTTCAGAGTAAACTGGTGAAAGCTTTTAAGACTCCTTTTAAATGCCAAAAAGGTGATGAAATATAAAATCCTCAAATGCTGCAGAAATGATTTAAAGGTCAAGATTCTGAGGAGAGAGAGAGAGAGAGAGAGAGAGAGAGAGAGAGAAAGGAACATGAAGAATATAAAGTTAGACCATTTGATCAGGAATAAAAAACATTGTTCGATATTTCTGGTAACTCCTAATGGATTTTTTGCTGAACCAGGAAGAAAAAGATAATGATTTCTGAATGGTAAATACCGTAGATAAAACTTTAGTCAATGGAGACAAGAGTTTTCTCCATCTGTAATTTTAAAAGAGGATGAAAAGTTAATATATAAGCTAATGTTTGGTGTGATAAAGGTTGGAAGCTTTTCTGTATTATCATCTTTCTTGCTTTTCTTCTTTTTTACATATTTCTTTTTCTTTTCTTTTTTTCTGCATCCTCCAGACATTTGTTTTCCTCTTCCAGTTTAGTTTGTTTCTGTTTTTACTATGTTTATTACAACTATGAGTAAGATTATTAATTAAAAAAAGAAATAAATGAAAACGGGACTTGAATTTCTTACACTTGATAGTGTGGGAGATGAAGGTAGGACTGCACTTCCCAGCAAGGCAGCATCTCTTTAACCTAGTTGGAAGGTTATCAGCATGACTACGATCAAAGTCCTCTGATGTACCTATTTTATGCCCAGTGGGATCACTTTCAAAATAAAGAGAATAATGGGAAAAGACTATGCTGTCTGTTCTTGTTTCAGATGCAGAGTGCTAAGAAGGCATGCAATCATTTTTATTCTTATATTACTGATTACTGATTATCTAGTTTTTATTTAATGGATTGGATGAAGCACGTTACATATATGAACAGCTAGTGTACAGCATATATCAGAATCAATAAATGATTTTTAAATTAATAAGGGATCGTTGATCAGATATTTTCTCTGTAGTTGTCAGTTGACTTTTCTGGAAATAGGGGGGAAAACCTATTTCCATGGGATGCTTATCATTGTCATATATAATAGCTACTGATGTTTAAAAAAATTAAATTAAATTAATAAATTTATTTAATAAAATTAAATAAATTTAAAAAGACAATATGGGTCACTAGATTTGTGGCAATAAGTACAGTAGTACCTCTAGATACGAGCTGCTCCACATGCGAGTATTCCAAGATACGAGCCACAAGGGGAGAGAAATTTCTTTTCAAGACCCGAGCTCAAATTCGGGATACGAGCTGAGCGTCCACTAGGTGGCGAAAGAATCCTTGCTTCTGGTTATCTCAGAGGGGAAAAACAAAGTCTAAAGCCATTTGTTCCAGATACGAGTTGTTTGACATACAAGCTGCCTTCTGGAACGAATTAAACTCGTATCTAGAGGTACTACTATATTGTGCTGTTTTATTTATTGATGTATTCCACCTCTATTATTTTTACAAATAACTCAGGGGAGCGAACATATTCAACATATCTTCCTCCAACACATTTTCACCACAGGAACTTTGTAAGATAAGTTGGGCAGAGAAAAAGTGATTGACCCAAGGTAACTCAGATAGCTTTCATGGATAAAGTGGGTCTTGAACTCATAACCTCCTGCTTTCTAGCCTGTTGCCTTTAACCGGTATACCAAACTCAATCTCTTTTGGTTTTGAAAGGGAAACACTATTTACAGCTATTTTTTCAAACAACTAGATTTTAAAATGTGCTTTTTTTTTTCTTTTAGCAATCTATATAGCAATATAGAGCTGGGGTGGCGCAGCAGGTAGAGTGCTGTACTGCAGGCCACTGAAGCTGACTGTAGATCTGTAGGTCAGCGGTTCAAATCTCATCACCAGCTCAAGGTTGACTCAGCCTTCCATCCTTCCGAGGTGGGTAAATGAGGAGCCAGATTGTGGGGGCAATATGCTGGCTCTGTTAAAAAGTGCTATTGCCCTGAGTCTAAGGAGAAGGGCGGCATAAAAATTGAATGAATGAATGAATGAATGAATGAATGAATGGATGGATGGATGGATGGATGGATGGATGAATATGCTCCTGCCATCAACACTGGCTTGTTGAGTTCAGGGAGATATGTATATTAAAGCAGGATTAATTCAGGAAATTTAGCTGAACAAGCTGCTAGAAGCATGGTAATAGTAAGCAATATTAGCAAATTACAATAGTGTCTCAAACCAAAAACAATCCATATACATTATATATACAGTGATCCCCCGATTATTGTGAGGGTTCCGTTCCAGGACCCCTCGCAATGAGCGGGTTTTCGCGAAGTAGCGCTGTGGAAGTAAAAACACCATCTGCGCATGCGCGTCTTTTTTTTTCATGGCCGCGCATGCGCAGATGGTGGGGTTTGCGTGTGGGCGGCGGGGAAGACCCCGGGAAGGTTCCTTCCGCCGCCGAGCAGCTGATCTGCTCGGTAACGCAGCAGCAGCAAGGAGCGGAAGATGGGGTTTCCCAAAGGCGAACTTCCGCGTTTGGCTTCAGCTGGGAAGCGGCGCGCCTGTTTTAAAAGGTCGCAGCCGGCCTGGGGGGGCTTGCCAGCACCCCCCCCCCCCCGAACCCCCAACCCGGGGGTGGAAAGCAGACGTCGGCCTCTTCCTGATTTTTCCTTTCCCCCACACCCCGGGCTTTGGGACAGGGAGGGGCGGGGTGGGAGGGAAGGAAGGTGCCCCCCCACCTCAACTTCACCAGAAGAAGCCGGGCGACGGGGATAAACCGGGGGAGACACCCCCCCCCAGGCGAGAGAGAGATCGCGATCTCTCGGGGTGAGCCCTTGCAAAAAAGAAGGAGAAGGCGCAAACGGGGAGGGAGGGAATGGAGGGGGGGGTCCTTCTAGCCTGCCCCTTCCCCCGCCGGCTTCCTCGCTGCCGCCTCTCCCTTCAGCTCATGATTAAAAAGAAGCTTGGGAAGGGGGCTGGCGGGGTGGGGTGGGGAGCGCAGAGAAAGGCGAGGCGAGCTCCGGACGGGCTCCCTTAACACGCCCAGCCTGACTGAAAGTTCCCTGGATTGTTGTTGTTTTTCATTTTCTCTCTCCACCACGCTTTTTTTCGCCTTCCTAGCAGCCTCCCTTCCTCCCATGTCCCCCCCCCCAAAGTAGCACAAAATCCAAAGGAGCCAAGCCGGGGCAAAGAGAGAGAAGGAGAAATCCGCGGCAGCGTGTGCGCCCCGGTGCCAGCCGCTGAATCGGGGCGCTCCTCCCCTCCCCCGCTTTTGGTTCCTTCGTTGGTTGGGGTTGCAAGTCCGGGGAAATTTTCGTTCCCATGAAGAGGGGGGAGGATGCGGCGTCCCCCCACCCTCCCTGGCCGAAGCGGCATTTTAAGGAACCGCTTTGCGGAGGCAAGAAACTCGGGAAAGGGAGAAAAAGAACGGCCGGCGCATTCTTGTCCAAGGAATCCCAGGCCGGGCCGGCGAGCTTTTCGGCTTTCTTCGGGGAAAAGGTGTGTGTGTGTGTCCAGCCTCTAGCCAGCCCCCTTCCCAAGCTTCTTTTTATTCATGAGCTGAAGGGAGAGGCGGCAGCGAGGAAGCCGGCGGGGGAGGGGGCAGGCTAGAGGGTTGCCCTGCCCCCCCCCACTCACTTCTTTGCCACTCCACCTCGAGAAAGGGACCAAAAAACCCCACACCAAAACTCCGGCGCTTCCTTCGCTTCTTCTTCTCCGCTGCCACCGAACCCGGCAATCTGGACTGGACCATAGCCTCCAGATTGCCGGCATCATCCTCGGTACGGTCCCGGGCAGGGAAGCCATGGTCCAGTCCAGATTGCCGGGTTCGGTGGCGGCGGAGAAGAAGAAGCGAAGGAAGCGCCGGAGTTTTGGTGTGGGGTTTTTTGGTCCCTTTCTCGAGGCGGAGCGGCAAAGAAGTGAGTGGGGGGGCAGGGCAACCCTCTAGCCTGCCCCTCCCCCGCCGGCTTCCTCGCTGCCGCCTCTCCCTTCAGCTCATGAATAAAAAGAAGCTTGGGAAGGGGGCAGGCTAGAGGGTTGCCCTGCCCCCCCCCACTCACTTCTTTGCCGCTCCGCCTCGAGAAAGGGACCCAAAAACCCCACACCAAAACTCCGGCGCTTCCTTCGCTTCTTCTTCTCCGCCGCCACCGAACCCGGCAATCTGGACTGGACCATGGCCTCCCTGCCCGGGACCGTACCGAGGATGATGCCGGCAATCTAGAGGCTATGGTCCAGTCCAGATTGCCGGGTTCGGTGGCGGCGGAGAAGAAGAAGCAAAGGAAGCGCCGGAGTTTTGGTGTGGGGTTTTTTGGTCCCTTTCTCGAGGCGGAGCGGCAAAGAAGTGAGTGGGGGGGGCAGGGCAACCCTCTAGCCTGCCCCCTCCCCCGCCGGCTTCCTCGCTGCCGCCTCTCCCTTCAGCTCATGAATAAAAAGAAGCTTGGGAAGGGGGCTGGCTAGAGGCTGGACACACACACACACCTTTTCCCCTGGGGAAGAAAACCGAAAAGCTTGCCGGCCCGGCCCGGGATTCCTTGGACAAGAATGCGCCGCCCGTTCTTTTTCTCCCTTTCCCGAGTTTCTTGCCTCCGCAAAGCGGTTCCTTAAAATGCCGCTTCGGCCAGGGAGGGTGGGGGGACGCCGCATCCTCCCCCCTTTTCATAGGAACGAAAATTTCCCCGGACTTGCAACCCCAACCAACGAAGGAACCAAAAGCGGGGGAGGGGAGGAGCGCCCCGATTCAGCGGCTGGCACCGGGGCGCACACGCTGCCGCGGATTTCTCCTTCTCTCCCTTTGCCCCGGCTCGGCTCCTTTGGATTTTGTGCTACTTTGGGGGGGGGGGACATGGGAGGAAGGGAGGCTGCTAGGAAGGCGAAAAAAAGCGTGGTGGAGAGAGAGAAAATGAAAAACAACAACAATCCAGGGAACTTTCAGTCAGGCTGGGCGTGTTAAGGGAGCCCGTCCGGAGCTCGCCTCACCTTTCTCTGCGCTCCCCACCCCGCCCCGCCAGCCCCCTTCCCAAGCTTCTTTTTAATCATGAGCTGAAGGGAGAGGCGGCAGCGAGGAAGCCGGCGGGGGAGGGGCAGGCTAGAAGGACCCCCCTTCCATTCCCTCCCTCCCTCCCCGTTTGCGCCTTCTCCTTCTTTTTTGCAAGGGCTCACCCCGAGAGATCGCGATCTCTCTCTTGCCTCGGGGGGGGGTCTCCCCCCGGTTTATCCCCATCGCCCGGCTTCTTCTGGCAAAGTTGAGGTGGGGGGGCGCCTTCCTTCCTTCCCTCCCACCCCGACCCTCCCTCTCCCAAAGCCCGGGGTGTGGGGGAAAGGAAAAATCAGGAAGAGGCCGACGTCTGCTTTCCACCCCCGGGTTGGGGGTTCGGGGGGTGCAGGCCGGCGGGAAGACCCAGGGAAGGTTCCTTCGGCCGCCCAGCAGCTGATCTGCCCGGCGGGGAACGCAAACTCCACCATCTACGCATGCGTGCAGATGGTGTTTTTACTTCCGGGTGGAAAAATCGCGATATAGCCGTTCGCAATGATCGGGATCGCGATAGCCGGGGGATCACTGTACTGCTCAAAAAATAAAGGGAACACTCAAATAACACATCCTAGATCTCAATGAATAAAATATTCTCATTGAATATTTCATTTGCACAACTATTCCATTTGCACAACAGCATGCGAAATTGACTGTCAATCAGTGTTGCTTCCTAAGTGGACAGTTTGATTTCACAGAAGTTTGATTTACTTGAAGCTATATTCTATTTTTTTAAGTGTTTCCTTTATTTTTTTCAGCAGGGTATATTCATGAAACCATATCTTGCTTCAGTCAAAGTTAGCTTGCTTACGGTTTGTTAACTCTTGGTGGCTTTGCACAACACCAGGATTTATTTGCTATAGTGGAAAGTTTGACAGAATGTGTCCCAAACCCAGCATACTTTATTATGACTGTGTTTGGTATAAACTTACCAATGGATTCATGAGAAAGCAGGCATGAATCATCATATTGCATTATCCTTTTCTGGTACTTTAGAGATCGTACCAAAGATGATAAAAATCTAAACACATGTAATAAATTTTGCCTAAAAGCAACAGAAAAACTCTTCATTTCATCCCTTGTAGGATTTATTTAAACTATTATATATAGTTTGCCCTCTGCTTTTGCTCCATTACTGTATTTATTTAGAACATTATATGAAGTCTGTTCTCTGCCTTTTCTTTTTTTTCACCCTTTGTGAAATTAACTGTGTTCAGTTCCAAGTGGGGGAAAAGATATTGGATTCATGGAAGTTGCTTGGAAAGGTTTAATGGTGGACAGGAGCACATGGCATGAGCTCCTGAACAGAAAAGGTGGATCACATGCTTCCAGATGTTGGGTGAAGAGGAAAAATGGGATGGAGCTGCTGAGAGTCCCTAGGTTTTATGTCCTCTTGGACCCCACTTCAGAGTTTCCTGTTCCTGTATAAGTAATGCACTCTGATTTGTGGCCAGACCTGCCTAGGGGTGGGGGTCTTAGCTAACCTTTTAGGCTGTCTCTCAGGCTTGTTTGAGTGCTGGTAATTTTCCAGGTGCCATGTGGTAGAAGGCTAAATCTATCAGATCCTAAGGATGAATCCCATCACCCTGGAGCTGAAGTGGGGGGCAGGGAGCTGCAGGAAATTGCTTTGTCTTTAGAACATGTTTCTCCTTTCCTCAGCCAGGAAAACATAGTTTTCCTTTTCAATATTTCCTATGATATTTCATTTTTCTAGGAGAGGGGTGGGGCAGGGGTGGGTTCCTCCCGGTTTGGACCGGATCGCCCGAACTGCTAGCGACCTGTTGGCGACATCACAATGGCATCATGGATCCAGTTTGGTTGGTGCGGGTCCATGGGCGCTGCCATCTGTTGTTTTTTTTTAATGTTTTCCAAATGTTTTATTCTTTGGAAGTTTTTCCCCCTGCTGATGCTTGAAGAAGGGCCCGCTCCCAGGTTAATACTTACCCTTATTTCTTTGCCTGAAGCACAGCTGATCAACTCCTCAGCTGTGCTTCGGGATGATTATAGTTACTGAGCATGCGCAGAAGCAGAATTGTACAAACAGCTGTGAACATGCTCAACATTGTGATACGAACTGGTGGCAAAGGTAAGTGGAACTGACCCCTGCGTGGGTGCTAACTTCCTTCAAATGTTTAATAAGAATAATAATTTGAGATTACAATAGTGCAAATCAGTACTAGGAACTTGAGGGAGAAAGTCAAAAAAGTCAAAATGATGACTGCAAGAAAACCTTACATCTTTTTTTTAATGTGTTGCATAATGCATGTAAAAAGGGATAGGACTTTAGTCACACAATTGTAGCTTTCATCTCTTCGTTTTACTTCCACTGCAGCGCTCCTATCTACAACTATTATTCAATGAGAAGAAAAAGATAGCTTAATTCCTTCCATTGTAGCCATGCCATGCTGCTTCTCTGCTATTAAAAATAATCTGAATTGAAATGTAAATAAATATTTTCCTCAAAAGCAAGAGAAAAGAGGGAAAAATGGATGGAAATTAATCAAAAGAAAGTAGCAACCTAAAACTAAGGAGAAATTTCCTGACAGAACAATTAATCCGTGATAGAACTTGCCTGCAGAAGTTCTGAATGCTCCAACACTGGAAGTTTTAAAGAAGAGATTGGACAACCATTTGTTTGAAATAATATAGGACAGTGATGGCGAACCTTTTTTCCCTCGGGTGCCAAAAGAGCGTGTGTGTGCGCAAGTGCCCACACCCATAATTCAATGCCTGGGGAGAGTGAAAACAGTTTTTTTTGCCCCCAGGAGGCCCTCTGGAGGCCGGAGATGGCCTGTTTCCCAACTTCTGGTGGGCCCAGTAGGCTCGTGTTTCACTAGGCTTCCCTAGAGCCAGGGGATGGTAAAAACATCCTCCCCCATCCCCTGGAGGCTCTCTGAAAGCTAAAAATGTCCTTCCAGAAACTCTGTGCAAGCCAAAAATCAGCTGGCTGGCACACACATGCAGTTGGAACTGAACTAGGGCAACAGTTCATGTGCCAGCAGATATGGCTCTGCGTGCCACCTGTGGCACCTAGGCCATAGGTTCGCCATCACTGGTATAGGGTTTCCTGCCTAAGGGGTTGGACTAGCAGACCTCCAAGATCCCTTCCAACTCTGTTATCCTATCCTATCCTAAAACTATGCTGCAGGTAAATAACATTGAAACCATTTCCTTGGGGGGTTTGCAAGCCACTGACTGGTGCCTCTCTTCTTCAATGCCCCTCCAGGATGTATCTGACCTGGTTCCAATCCAATTCCAGGTCTCCAAACAGTTGGGATTCAGGGTTTCCCATGGAGTGCAGGAAACACCTGTAGCACTGCAATATTGTCCATGCCCCCCCCCTCTCTCAATAGAGTATTTCCAAGGGAACAATTTACACTTCCGGCCTATCTTTAATGTACTGAATTGAGAATATGGAACATGTTGTATGTGTGCAACATATAAAGGTTGGGGCATGTTTTTACCTCACCTTAGCAGAATCTGGAGTAGAAAACACACATGTTGCACGTGTGTTTTCTAGTCCAGATTCTGCTAAGGTGAGGTATAAAAAAATATTTTCGCTTTGTCTCTGGAGCATCCTACAATGTTCAAGGCCTGCCTGTTTGAGTGTTTTAATCATGATTCTCGGTGTCATATATTCAAAAGTAATTTTCAATTCAGAGTGATGCAGTGGGAAAATGTGAGGACAGTTCTGTTATTAACATTGACATCCCATGCTTCCAGATGCTAGTCTTATCAGGAAGATGAATGGGACAGCTCATCTGCTTCTAACGGAGAAGGGAAGCTCTACTACTTAGCGAGCTTGACAAACTTTAGATTGACATACCACTAAAAAAGCTGCATTAATATCTAGAATGTAGGAGTATTAGATCTAAGGATTGACTCAAGGACCTAAAGATTTGTATGCCTTTCCCTTTGCAAATGCTTTCTAAAAAGGTATTATCTATTGTTGTGGTTAGCTCTGGCCCAGGTCCGGCCCCCAAGAAATGTGGAGGTGGATGTAGGGGAGACATCACATGCCTGTTTTGCTCCCAGTAGAATCTGCCGAGGAAGTCTCCTCTGTCCAAGGAAGCGTGAATGACAGGGAAGAGGGGAGTTTGGCAGACAGCCCAGGAGGAGATCAGTCATCTGTATCATCCCTGGATTCTGAACAAGAATGAATGGCACATCCACGCATGCGTAGAGTGATGCATAGGAGACAACAACTGAAGGATTATTACAAGAGAAAATGAGGCCACCTGTGGTTGGGTGGGGCTGCTGTAATTAGTGCTACAGATAAAAGTGCAGCCTGATGTTTTAGCCTCATGGCAGTTTATCTGATTCATTGTTTCATCAAGATCATGGTTTTTGCTGTTCAGGATTGTGTGTGTGGACTCTCTGGACTTTAGAATTGGACTCAATTTCCCAGTTATTGGGTGAGCAATTGGACTGCATTTAACCTGTGCCTTGTGTGTACCAGAAAATCCCTTTAACATTTAAAAAGGGAGCTGTTTCTGTTTTTCTGTTTATAAAAACTTTTGGGTTTTCCTTTTATCGTGTGGTGTGTGTCTTCCTGGACTAATTACCCTGTAATTACGGGCGGTTGAGACATGCCGGCAGAACACCTATAGGTCCAGAGCTTTGTTATGTCAATGCAGTTGTTGAATCTGCAGCAAGACAATCTCACAGGGACATCAAGACTCTATCTAAAGAGTAAAATGCTGTTATTGATATGTATCTTCAGTGCTTTTCATCTTTAAAGTTCTCTGAAATAAGTAATAATTTATGTCTTATGCAGAAACAATAACATAATAACTAACCACAATGAGAAGTTAAATCCCGTGACAATACTGTAATGTATTTTTTACTTGTACGTCATTATAAGAAGTTTTTCAACTGAAAGCTATCATCCATTTTTCTCCCTACATAAATAATTCATATAGATTAAATTATAGTACGGTATCCCTTTTGGGATGGATAAATCTTCAGTAGTGATGGATTAAATCCATCAGATGACTCAATCCAAATTTGAGTTTAATTCTTTTATGAAAAAAGGCTCCAAAGTGAAGCTACTATTTCAGGATAATTTTTATGGATGTATGTAATTTATAGATTATTTCCCATTGGAATACATTACAGTGTTTCCTCAATATGTGACCTGAAAAAGCTGCTCAATTCTAAACATGGATGATTGATAAATCCATTAATATGCAGGCACTGCATCAATTCATAAATACAGGTAGTCCTTGAGTTACAACTATTAGTAAGCCCAAAATTTCCATTGCTAAATTTTGCTTCCAGGCAGTTGTTGTGAAGTTTGCCCCATTTTACAACCTTTTGCCACAGTTGTTAAGAAAATCACTTCAGTTATTAAGCGAATCATGTTATTGCTATGCGAATCTAAATTCACCCATTGACTTTGCTTGTTGGCTGAGAAGGTTTCAATTGGTGAACACATGACCCAAGACAGGGAAACTGTTGTAAACACATGCTAGCTGCCAAGGTCCCGAATGTTGATCATGTGACCATGTGGATGCTACAACAGTCATAGGTGTGAAAAATGGTCAGAAGTCACTTTTCTTCAGTGTCATTGTAGCTTCTAATGTTTGCTAAACAAATTGTTGAACCATGTGTAAATGAAAACCCATTTTAGAATTTAAAATTATATTTTGGATTACAGTAGTTAAATTTCATTTGGAAAAAGCTGCCTTTATAATGTCAGGTTTTAAAGGATTGGGGGAAAAGCGGTATCTGAAATATCCACTGATTTTTATTGAACCTAAAAAATGTTGCTTTTTTCAGTTCAAATAAACTCAAAGTTCTTGTAAAAGTTTACACTTCAGAAAGTCATTTGGTCTATTACTGAAGGAGTATACTGTGCTACATACTGAGAAAAATAATAGAGCTTTATTTATTTATTTATTTTCCTTCAAGACAGATCAAATACAAAATTGCCAGGCTTCACTTTCACTTCTCTTAAATAGACATTTCTCCTCTGTATTCTTCCATGTCTCTCTGATTCCATTTTGAAAACAGTGCCAAAGACACTGATAAATCGTGACATGAATTTTTTTTTGTATTCTGTGGTGTTTTAGTAGTAGGTTCTTTGATGTACCTATCTTATAAGAAATAAATCATCGTATTTTTGCCACAACTCAGTAGTGGAACATAGTGGAGGAACAAAATAGAATATTTACAGGATATTCTTTTGTATCACCACATACCAGTATTCTTACATTCATTTCTTTTTCTCTTTGTATATTATCATCACACTGGCCTAGACTTAATATCTAGCAAATTCAACTTGTGATTTTTTTCCCCCCCTCATTATTGCCAAACATATTTATATTCTTTCTCATTTGAACTGTAGTTATGGTATCTCTGCCAGTTCTGCCATCAACATTCTGGAAAAGTTAACACAAGATGTCTGCATATTTCTAGCCATAAATATTCAAATCTTCCATATGATTTTGAAACTTTTATTTAGAACAATTTATTTAAATAACTTTAAAATGTTTTCCAAAATGCATAGAAGTCAAGGATAGGCATGTCTGGAGTAAACTCATGCAAACCTTCAACAAAATGGAAGAAAAAAACAATAGGAACGGATTTCTCTAAATAGTTATTAAAATAATTACAAAGCATATCAAATATCACTAGGTCAAAGATAATCATTTCAACTCAACAACCAAGCCAACAAAATATGTTTGAATCAGCTTTTTAAGTTTTGATTAATATGGGCTCTATATTTGGCCTTTCTCCAGTATGAAATTATATTGATATTGGAAAAGAAGATTCATAGTAAAAAAACGCCTTCCGTACGTATTCCAATCAAGATAATTACCTGTATAGTGTTCTGTCTGGGTCACTCCAGAAGCCAATACCAACCCAAAAAGAGAAGCCGGACACACTGGTAAAAGGCAAAGGCAGTTTATATAATTCAAGGAAAACACAGGTAACAGAAAATGTCCTTACAAACAGGAAAAACGCTGCAACTTCAAATATATACATGAAGGGAATAGTCCATGAAGCAATACCAGATTCTTGCTGCCAAGATGAAGCTGGAGATAGCAAACAGACGCCTCCCACGAGTCTTCCAGACTGCAAGGCCACAAGCCAAGATCAGAGACGCTGAGAATCAAAACAGGTCACCACAACTCCAATTGATAACACTCCACATGGCTTCAAGGCCTTGCCTGCCTTTTAAACCCTGCTGATGAGGACCACACCCAAACCCAGCTGTTTCTAATTCAATGGTGAAAATATTTCTTTACCTGCTCTTTTCGTTGCTCTGAACGTCTCTGTCTCATGTCAATGACAGCTTGTGCGTCATCACCTAATGACTCCAAGCTACTGGCTGGGGAGAGCCCCCCCCCCCGGGGCTCTCATGCTGTTCTCCTTCATCCCATTCCTGACTCTCCTCTCCCCCGTCCGACTGGTCAGCCCCCTCCTCTGCGCTGTCATCCTCCTCCGGGCATGGAGCCAGCAGAGACACAGCTGGTCCCTGAGCAGCCTCAGGCGAATCACAACATATAGTATATAACAATAGCATCTGAATTAACCTATAAGTACAGGGTCAATTCAGATGCAGTTCTTTACACAATTTACTTAGTTTTGATCTACATTTTTGTAATATCCAATACCATAGGACCATGATGGCGAACTTATGGTACACGGAGCCATATCTGAGGGCACGTGAGGCGTTGCCCTATAACAGCTCCAGTGCGCATGCTGATTTTAGGTCTTGGGAAAAGCCATTTTGTCCTCCAGAGGCTTTAGAAGGCTTCTCTGAAACCTCCAGCATGCGAAAAATGGCCCAATAGACAAATCATAAGTCTGTTTTTCCAAATTTCCAGTTTGCCCATTGGACCATTTTTCATACTCTGGAGGCTTCAGGAAAGCTTGGGGGTGAAAAACAGCCCAATGAGTGTTGTATGCACAGTGTGGCATGTGGGGGGGGGGCGGCACAGTAGCGCGCGTGCACACTCCCATTTCTGTCACGCAAGAAGAAAAAGGTTAGCCATCACTGCTATAGAAAATAATAATAATTGTGAAATAATCTAGTAAACCATCAAATTTAATTACTCTTTCAAATAACATTCTTTATACATCTCTATTGAAATATAGTCTAGACTCCTCGCATCCTGGACATAAACTGTTTCAGCTACTAACCTCAAAATGTAGCTATAGAGGACTGCACACCAGAACAATTAGACACAAGAACAGTTTTTCCTGAACACCATTACTCTGTTAAACAAATAATTCCCTCAACACTGTCAAACTATTTACTAAGTCTGCACTACTAATATCACCCATCACCTCCCACTTATGATTGCATGACTATAACTTTGTTGTTTTTATACGCACTATTTATATTGACTTTTTCCTAGTGTGATTGATTTCTTATTTATACCCTATGATTATCATTAAATGTTGTACTTTATGATTTCTGACGAATGTATCTTTTCTTTTATGTACACTGAGAGCATATGCATCAAGACCAATTCCTTGTGTGTCCAATCACAATTGGCGAATAAAGAATTCTATTCTATTCTGTTCTATTCTATCTGTTCTGTTCTATTTTGTGAACTGAATTGTTAAGGTAGTACAGGTGAAACTGAAAAAATTAGAATATCATGCAAAAATTCATTTATTTTAATCATACAACTTAAAGGGTGATACTAATACTGTATGAGGGACACTCATTACTTGCAAAGCAAGATAGTTCAAGCCATGATTTGTCATAATTGTTATGATTATGGGGTACAGCTCATGAAAACCCCAAATTCTAACAGAAAAATGTAAAACTTTTTCTTTGTGTTCTGTTTTTGCTCCAGATATTATTTTAGTGTTTGGCTATAACCCAAAGAAATTCAATTAAATTGTTTTTCATTTAAATTAAAATTAAATTGCTTTTCATTTAAAGAAATTAAACATACAGTAGTTGTTGTTTTTTATTTAAGTAATACTTAGTAATACTACATGCTGTGGCCAAGTACTGGGATTGTTATATCTTCATTTTTATCTTTTATCAATATGAATGAGATGCTTCTGGTTCCCACATAGATTGAAATTTTATGTAGTAACCAAAGAAGAAAGTATACAATTAAACATTGTTTTCATTGTTCAGAAGGCCACCTGTCTTTCCAGCAATTCTACTCCAGAAATTGGCATCTCAGAGTCATTTATTGCCTGCATTTATTTTAAGCAATTAATGTTTCTAGATTCTAGACTTTTTATATAACTTTATTTGAATAATAATATTGTATAATTGTCTCTTCCCAGAACAGTATCTGAATTTTGGAAGGAAAGGAAAGGCATTGATTTACTCAAGCATTGTAATTTGGAAATACTTAACGCTTTGGTGGATTATATGTTTGAGAATGGAGTTTGCTTGTGCTGCCTTCTAAATATATTCAAAATTAACTGCACTTACAAAGAAGCTCTGGTTTTGATAAGAAAAACTCAGTTTAAGTATGTTAAGTATTTTTATGATTTTTATGGTTTTTTATGTTTATGTTAAGCATGCAGTATCAAAGCTGATGGCCTGTGCATTTAAATTCTTATGTAATCAATGCCGTTGGCATTTTTTCAGATCGGTGTATGTCACTGGTGATATCCTGCTCACAAGAACCGGTAGGGCCAGTTTCCATAGTTTGGAGAGTTGGTAGTGCTGGCCGCAGCGGTAGGCTCCTCCCCCAAAACTGGGATGTCATCAAATTGGATTGTTACATGTTGTTTTTTATCATTGTTGTTAGCCGCCCCGAGTCTGCGGAGAGGGGCGCCATACAAATCCAATAAATAATAATAATCATCATCATCATCACATCCTGATTTTGACTCTCTGCACATATGTGCACACATTAGTGAACCGGTAGGACATGTAAGTGAATTTTTACCCCTGTCTATTCCAGCGCTTCTCAAATAGTGGGGTGTGCCCCCGGGGGGCATGGAGTGATACCAGGGTGCCCATGTGACCCTGGGGAACATGTGTGGTCCCTCTCAATTGATTGCCCCAGATGGGGAGTTTTCCCAGTTGCACATTGCTCCAAGCCTGGAAGAGAAGGCAGCCAGGTGGGGCAGCGTGGGTTCTTCTTGTTCTTGGCGGCTGCTGTGGTAGCCATGAATGGCATGGTGAATCTGTTGCTGGACAAGAAGGAACATCCTCTGCAGCTGGGCAAAAGCTTTGAACGGCACCTTAAAGCCTCCTTCCACAACATTCGCCTGCCACCTTTGAATGCCCAGCAGAAGCGGTGCTTATGGACCATGCTGGTGACCTCAAAACATCAGCTTGATTAAGCTGACCTGGCCCCATGTCAAAAGAGAGCCCTAACCATGGTAGCCTATTCCTGTCTAACTGAAAACAGACTCCACTAAGTTCAGTATGACTTACTCCCAGGTAAGTGGGTAGAGCAGCCTTCCCCAACCAATAGTTTGCTTGCAGCTTATAGTAAGTAAAATAATAAATATTAACACTAAACCTCCATTGGGGCCCAGATTGGAGAGTTGGGGGGAGTGCAAAATGTTTAATTCTTCTGGGGGATATGTGTCATAACAGCAAATGTAGTTGAGAAGCACTGGTCTTCTGAAGGCACTAGCCTTAGTCATTTCCTGTTCTTCGTCATTGAACTAATTATATATAAGAAACTTGTGGTACATTTTATCCCAAATATTATTGAAAGGATCTTAAGTTGAATAGTTTGTGTGTGGTTGCTAGATCTGTTCATAATATAAGTCAAGTAGAATAATTTAAGCTTGATTATTTGTTCGTCATATGATGACTATGAGTTGACCTGCCCAAAAAATATTTTTCTTATACTGCAACTGAGACAAATTATTTGCTATACCAGCACGGCAATGGAATGGATATATGGCTTCAGGTTGTATCACTAATCACAGCATCATGATATGAGATTATTCATGGCCTGCCACATAGTGCTGTCAACTTTTCTATTATGCCATAATGCAATACAAGCAACTGGTATTTGTGGTAACTGTTCCTCTGCCACCCAGTAGGACTTGATAATCAATATGTAAAGGCTTACCCAAAAAAATTCCCAATGTATTTTACAACTGTATGTCTGAAAAATGAAGAGACTAAACCTACTGTCACACTCAGGTTTCCACTGATAAAACGTTACATTTAAAATTAAAATGAAGGAAGTAATCCCTAAAGCAAAGCTGTATGATGGGTGTTTGCACCACTCGTTTGTATTAAAAGCTGAAGGGAAGGGAGAAAGAATTGGGACAGTTTGTTTTTCATTATAGCAAGTATTAACATTCAGACAGCTGACTAAAATAGATTTGCATAAGACTTGCTATTTTCAGTTATTTGGAATTCTATCTTATAGAGAGAAGTTAGAATTTTGAGGTATATTTGGAAGTCTTCTTAACACAAAGCAAGATTACAATAGTTACTGGTGATTTTGATTAGGTGGCATTCTTATGCATAGCTCATTTTATATTATCTCCATTCTTTTCAAACAACAGACTGAATAATGCAAAAATGTTAAATGCAAGAACCTATGTAAAGGGAAAATTCTAGCTGACATTTTTAACTGGCTATAAATAAAGATAGCTAAATCTTTATTCGGTACATTATATATAATGTAATTGGCAATATCCATTGGCCACACTTCCTGGGGCATAAGTAGTCTGAAACATCTGATCTCTGTCCATTTGTGTATCCTTGAAATAATTGGTTATGCCATTCAGCTTTCTGAACTTAAAGTTCACATTACCAAGTGAATAAAAGTTATTCATTTATCAGATATGGAAGTAGTTATGCATGGAAAACAAATATAATGCCTACAGATGAAGAAAATTATGAATAGTCTTGTGCTGTCAGCAAGTTTAAACTCGCACACTTTCAGCAAAATGTCAGGGGGAATTGTTGGCATGGGTGTCAAGATAAAGGAGTGTTTATGCATATGTTCTGGGAATGCCCGATAGTGCAGGAATTTTGGCAAAAAGTGAAAGAGGATATCAATAGAATGCTAAATATACAATGGACAATCACTAAGGAAATGGCAGTACTAGTTAAAAGCAATGCGATGGGAGAATTTAGAGAAATAAAAAAAGCAGCAATAGAAAGCGCTCAGGCAGTAATAGTCTTAGGTTGGAAGGATGCAACAAAATGGACAATGCAAAATTGGCATAGGTGTATGGTGGACCATATTCAATTTGAAATTATGGATAAAAGGATAAATTCGGAAAATGAAACTGAGTTGGGACAACTGATGGGACGGTGGGACAAGGTAAGACGATATATGATGAGCAGAATCTGAGACCAAGCTACAAGAAATAAATTGGAATCACTCTATAATATGTAAATAGATATATTGCTCTTGGGTCAACTGGACTATACAAGAACACCCCCGATTTGGTGGTGGGGAATGTGTGTGTGTCTGGGGGGGGGCACATTTCACTATGTACTGTTTTATGTTGTGTGTAATATGAAATTGTTAAAAATTAATTTAAAAAAATTATAAAATAAATAAAATAAAAAAGAGCAAGTTTAAATGGATGATAAGAGCAGCGATTAGTAACCTGTTTTTGCTTAATTGTCTGTCCTTTTATTGAAGATTTTTGAGATTTGCATGGAAAATAAAGGCAGTCCTGGTTTAACAATGATGGACCTTTCTCCTGTTCTTTCCTTTAAAATGTTTTCTTCTTGCTGATTTGTTCCTGTGCTTTCAAATTATCAGAATCCTCCTGAATCATGATACTGGTCTCATACTTGTTCACTATTCCAACTATCAAACCTTCCTCAAAGCCAACAAGTTAAAAATGCATCCTAACCCTGTGCTTCTTGTTAATGCAGCCTAGGACAGTATTTGCTTTTTTTTGAAATTGCATTGTATGGTTGGTTCATATTCCATCTGTGAACTACTGAGGCAACCAACTCTTTCTTTTCATGTACCTAATCCCAGTTGAATTTCACGTACACTCATGTGTTTTATTTTCTTACCCAAATATAAGACTTTGGTTTTGTGCCTTCATTTGCTGACTTCTTCCTGTGGTTTCATGTTGTCAGAATCCTCCTAAATTTATTTATTTGCTTGTTTATTTATTTAATTTATTTATTTATTTATCTATCTATTTATTTTTATATTTATTTATTTATTTTATTTATTTATTTATTTTTATCTATCTATCTATCTATCTATCTATCTATCTATCTATCTATCTATCTATCTATCTATCTATCTATCTATCTATCTATCTATCTATCTATCTATTGGATTTGTATGCCGCCCCTCTCCGGAGACTCGGGGCGGCTAACAGCAATAACAAGACAGTGTACAATAATAATCCAATACTAAAAACGATTAAAAACCCATTAATATAAAAACCAAACATACATACAGACATACCATGCATAAAATTGTAAAGGCCTAGGGGGGAAGAGTATCTCAATTCCCCCATGCCTGGCGGCAGAGGTGGGTTTTAAGTAGCTTACGAAAGGCAAGGAGGGTGGGGGCAATTCTAATCTCTGGGGGGAGTTGGTTCCAGAGAGCCGGGGCCACCACAGAGAAGGCTCTTCCCATGGGTCCTGCCAAGCGGCATTGTTTAGTTGATGGGACCCGGAGGAGACCCACTCTGTGGGACCTAACTGGTCGCTGAGATTCGTGCAGCAGAAGGCGGTCCCTGAGACAATCTGGTCCGGTGCCATGAAGGGCTTTATAGGTCATAACCAACACTTTGAATTGTGACCGGAAACTGATCAGCAACCAATGCAGACTGCGGAGTGTTGGTGTAACATGGGCATATTTGGGAAAGCCCATGATTGCTCTCGCAGCTGCATTCTGCACGATCTGAAGTTTCCAAACACTTTTCAAAGGTAGCCCCATGTAGAGAGCATTACAGTAGTCGAGCCTCGAGGTGATGAGGGCATGAGTGACTGTGAGCAGTGACTCCCGGTCCCAATAGGGTCACAACTGGTGCACCAGGCATCATGACATTGTCCTCAGAGATGTTAACTATCCTCACTATCCACCCTAGCTTTGTTTTACCTATATAGTTGATGTCTTGTCATCTCTCGGAAATCATTTATAAATATTTATTCCCAAATATTACTCTTTCCTTTATGATGTGAAGGGGTTTTTCTATCGTGACAGCTGTATTCTGAAAACTAGTCTGGCTGCCTTGAGATTATTTTCCCAAAGTTTGTGAAAATTATACTTCTTAGGGAATGATTGTGTGCTGTCTCAGATATGATTTTATTTATGTAAATGTATTTCAAGATTTGTTTCATGTTTTTTACTCTGGGTTTCAGCTTTTTATATGGCTACAAGAAGCCATGAGTCTAACAGATCTATTGGCATACAAATTTAATACGTAAAAAATAGAAATCTCAAAAATAAACTGCATGCTTATAGTACAGTAATTTGGGGCTATTCACAAGGAGACTGCTACTCTTTTTAAACCATTTCTAGTATGAGACCAGTAAATTCTACTGAAACTTTTGAGTTAATGTATCTTATTTATTTAAAACATTTACATGGGCACTGATCTTTTAACCAGCCCAGGACAGGATCCCAAACAAAGACCAAAAGAAACATAAAATCATATTAAAACTGTAAACCAAATTGATTAAAATGTTAACTACAACAAAAACTTCAAAAACAAAAATAAAAAACCCTTGTTTGGAAAGAGAAACTATCTAAAATAGGGGTGTCAAACTTGATTTCATTAAGGGCCGCATCAGGGTTGTGTTTGACCTCTGGGGTGGGGCTGGAGGGCATGGCCAGCTCAATGTCACTTGTGTTGGGGAACCTTTGGTGGCCACAGCGCTCTGCCAGCAAAAACAGCCTCCTGAGCTCCATTTTCGGCTGCAACAGCCTCCTGCAACACCCTGACAGCAAAAACAGAGCTCAGGAGGGCCCTGGGGGGGGAGGTCCACCCAAGCCTCATTTTCACTGGCAGAGGCACTGCAGGCTGGTACTTTGCTGTTTCCAAGGTGACCCTGCAGGCCATATCTAAGCATCCCAGGGGTCGAGTCCAGCCCCTGGGCCTTGGGTTTGACACCCCTGGTCTAAACAATCAAGATCACCAAGTGTTGTTTTCTGTCTCAGAAGTGGGCTGTCAACTGTCCTGCTTGGGCATATAAATAACTGTAAGGAAAGAGGAGGAGTTTAAAATTCCTTAGAAGCAACTCTATGTTAGTTTAAAAATGGTTTAAAAGAATAGTATAAAGGAGGCCAGAGGAGGCAGACAGAAGTAGGAATTTTTTTTCTACATTTGGCAGGAGATGCTACTGGTAAGAGAAGCAACTGGGCAAGATCTGGAGCAGAGGAGGCAATGGTTGGGAGAGCTATAGGACAGAAATTCTATGGCCAGGGAGAATGTAAGCATTCCACACTGGTCTAAAAGCCAGTGATAGAAATACTGTATTTGAAACACAGTAATGTGGTAGTGGTGGTTGTTCAGTCAATAACACAGACCAACATATAGTAAAGGTATTATTTACAAAATATACAATATCATTAATATTACACAGTAACTATAATACAAAATATAAGATCATCCAAGGGCACGGGGTGAGTTACCACCAGTATGCTGATGATACTCAGCTATACAACTCCACCCCATGTCCACTCAGTGAAGCAGTGGAAGTAATGTGCTGGTGTCTGGACGCTGTCAGGATCTGGATGGGTGCCAACAGGCTCAGGCCCAATCCAGACAAGACGGAGTGGCTGTGGGTATACCTCCCAAGGACACGCCCATCTGTCCATCCATCACCCTGTGGGGGGAACTTCTGACCCCCTCAGAGAGGATCCGCAACTTGGGCGTCCTCCTCGATCCACAGCTGACATTAGAACATCTCTCGGCTGTTGTGAGGGGGGCGTTTCGCCTGGTGCACCAGTTGCAGCCCTACCTGGATAAGAAGTCTCTGCTCACAATCACTCATGCCCTTATCACCTCAAGGTTCGATTATTGCAATGTTCTCTACATGGGCCTATTATTAAAAAGCGTTCGGAAACTACAAATTGTGCAAAATGCAGCCGCATGAGCAGTCACGGGCTTGCCCAAACATTCGCACATTTCTCCAATGGTAGCCAATTGGTTTCCGGACCCAATTCACAGTGTTGGTTATGACCTATAAAGCCCTACATGGCGTCGGACCAGAATACCTCTGAGACCGCCTTCTGCCACATGAATCCCAGCAACCGGTCATGTCCCACAGAGTTGGCCTCCTCCAGGGTCTGTCAACCAGACAATGTCATTTGGCGGGACCCAGGGGGAGAGCCTTCTCTGTGGGGGGCCCAGCCCTCTGGAATCAACTCTCCCCAGAGATTCATACTGGCCCCCACCCTCCTTGCCTTCTGTAATAGTCTGAAGACTCACTTATGCCGCCAGGCCTGGGGCCATTATATTTTTGCCCCCTGTCCAATTAGTGTGCTGAGAGAATGTGGAATGATTGGAAAGAATGGGTTTTTTTATGGCTTTTGGGGGCCTTTTCTAGATTTTTAATTAGTTAATTGGATTACATTATGCATTGTATATTTTATATGTTGTGAGCCGCCCCGAGTCCTCAGAGAGGGGTGGCATAGAAATCCAATAAATAAATACATAATACATAATATACAATACACACAGTTCCATATTATTCAGCACATAGCAATACATTTTAGCACATAGTAGATACATTAGACCAATTAGCACACAGGAATGTAATATGTTCCCTTATTCGCACACAGCAAGTACATATCCTATTTCGCACACAGCAATATAATATATTTTCTTATGTGCACACAGCATATACATATACCATTAGCACACAGCGATATAGTATATTCTCTTATTAGCACAAAGCATATACCTTTGCAACTTAGCACACAGCAATATCTCATATTATTATCAAACAGCATATACATATACTATTGAGCATTAGCACACAGCTTATTCTCTTATATTATTAGCAAGCAGCAAAACTTAGCACACAGCTATATAATATATTTTCTTATTAGCACACAGCAAAGAGCATTAATACTAACCACCATATATACACCAACAACCAAAATTACAATATAAGGCAACTGAACAGACGCAATGCAACAAAGCTCAATACATAGAATACAACAGAGAGCAACATATCTTGTCTCCCTTATATGGCTAAATTGCAGCCTAGCTCATAATTGCTACCTAGCTCTTAAAGTAATACTACTATTTTCTCCTACCCACAATGCTGGTTTATCTTCATATATTGAAAACCCAACCAATACAGTACATGGTACTGACAGAGAAGATTCTGTAAGACATCTAGGTGTCTAGTATAAAGAACAGAAGCTGATACTGTAGCATCCCTAAGCTTGTAGAAAATTGTACTCTAAGCACAGTTTTCAAGTTTTAAATGGTTTTAGTTAAGTTCAGAGTAGTGTTGGGTGAACCCAACGAAGTTCGGGTTCAGCAAACTTACCCGAACTTGGTGGTGGAGTTCGGGTAAGTTCTCCGAACCTGAACACGAACAGCAGCAGCGCCGCTGCGGTGTCCTTTTCTGTAAAAATAAACAAGGAGGTGAGGAATCCCATGATGAGATTCCAGGGGCTGGGCTTTGACATGATGGAGACTCCTTCCTGGCCAGTCGAAACGGGGAGTTGAGGAGGAAATAAAGCCATGGGCCAGGAAGGAGTCTCCGTGACATCAAAGCCCCGCCCCCAGAATCCCATCGTGGGATTCCCCATCTCCTTTTGCTTGCAGCGCCGCTGCGATGTCCTTTTACGTAAAAATTAGAGTAAGCAAAAGGAGGTGGGGAATTCCACAATGGGATTCTGGGGGCAGGGCTTTGATGTCACGGAGACTCCTTCCTGGCCCATGGCTTTATTTCCTCCTCAACTCCCCGTTTCAGCCGGCCAGGAAGGAGTCTCCATGATGTCAAAGCTCCGCCCCTGGAATCCCATCGTGGGATTCCCCAGTCTCCTCCCGGGTGGTGGTGCTTCGCAGTGTTCGAGCGAACGCCGAACATGAGCACGAACTTTTAAGAAAGTTCAGGTTCGGCATGCCGAACACTGCAAAGTTCGGCACGAACCCGAACTGTGCAAGTTCACTTCGCCCAACACTAGTTCAGAGTAATAAGGTATTAGAATACTTAATTATCCTAGGCCACAATATATAGCTTTGGATCATTTCCCTCAACAAAGAAATAAACAAGTACAATGTTTCTGACTCATTTAATTGGATTTTATTTATCTAGTTTTGGCACTTGGAGAACGGATCATGTTTTAGATCATATTTAGCAGAAATACTGACCATTCAGAGGGGTTCACAAACCTTTAAACATCACGATACTACCGTGGGTAGATGAATAGCTAGATGATACATGTACAGACTACATTATCTATTCATTAGCTGTATATGCCTGTCTGGCTTCTTTTCTAGCCATCCCCCATCTGGTCTTGCTAATACAGCTCCTTGGATGAGATCCTTATACAGGAAATATCCAGGTGCCATATTCAGTCTCTTTCTTTTTCTTAGATAAATGAAAGAAGGCAGTTGGTTGAGGGATATATTTGCACATAATCGCTTCTCATTGTGTCTAATAAAAAGGCTGCAGTTCGGGAGGTCCATCAGAGTTTTACATCGGAAATATGTTTTATTGAGGAAGACAGGAAGGAAACGATTCCATCTAGCCAGTGAAATGTGAATGTGGCATTCCCCCCTCCCGCATTTCTCTCTGACACTTAATTAATGCAGTAACTAGTATACTTTGCAATCAATTCTATGTGAGATTGATGCAGCCTCTATTAATGGCACCATTCACATGAAGCATGTCAGATGTCACAAACTTTTACTCTTTATGCTTGGGTTTCCATCGAGATCTCCCCTTAATGGTAGGAATATGTTATCATTTCAATCGACGAAGCAGTGCTGCACAATATGCTTTATAACTTGCCCGCTCTAGTTAAAAGACAAATGTCTGTCGGTGATGTTTCCCTGGGCTTCTTCTCGTTGGTTCAATAAATGGCAAAGTAGCCCATTTTCAACGGTTTTCTGCTGCTGTAGTGCAAGAGGTATAATTAAGTTGTGTCCCAGTAGTGAAGGTTTCTAAATGATGATGAGCCAAAACTAATTGTATTGATTTGTTTATTACAAGCTTAGGAAGCTCATCAAACAAATGGACTGAAACTATTTCCATATTCTTATCTGTTTGCTAAATGAGAAACAAATAACACTTCCATATGTCTGTTGCGTAGTGTCACCTCACTAATACTAATACTGATGAGAGACTCAGGCAAAAGAAACAAGAGTACACACATGACATTGCTGAGATTTTGGAACGCACAACATTTTCAGCAGGCTGAAAAAGCAGAGATATCGAAAAATTCTAAAAAGATTTTGCATTATACGTATTGCTTTCTGCTGCACAAATGCCAGCGACCAGTTAGGTCCCACCGAGTGGGTCTTCTCCGGGTCCCGTCAACTAAACAATGTTGCTTTATGAGACCCAGGGGAAGAGCCTTCTCTGTGGCGGCCCCGGCCCTCTGGAACCAACTCCCCACAGAGATTAGAATTGCCCCCACCCCCCTTGCCTTTCGTAAGCTGCTTAAAACCCACCTCTGCCGCCAGGCATGGGGGAATTGAGATACTCTTTCCCCCTAGGCCTTTACAATTTTATGCATGGTATATCTGTATGTATGTTTGGTTTTTATAATAATGGGCTTTTAACTGTTTTTAGTATTGGATTATTATTATATGCTGTTTTATTGTTGCTGTTAGCCGCCCCGAGTCTCCGGAGAGGGGCGGCATACAAATCCAATCAATCAATCAATCAATCAATCAATCAATAAATAAATAAATAATTGCTGGGTGTGTTGAACAAAGCTAGCTTGTGAAATTGCTGAGAGATAAATAATCTGCCCTGCTTTGATACCACTTGAAACTAATTGTAAATGGTTTTCTTTTCCATAATCTAGATTCACCACAGCTACAAGAGATGCATAGATCAGGGATAACCACACTATCCAATGAGAACCATATCCATGTGCATCAAAACAAATTCCTTGTGTATCCAATCATACATGGCCAATAAAATTCTATTCTATTCTATTCTAATTCTATTCTATTCTAAAGAACAACCATATCCCAAATTCAACTATGTTCTTCCAGATGCTTTTGCAATGTTACCTTGAAGGTGTTGTGTGACTTTTATCTTACCATTGCCAGTGCACTTAAACACTGTATAAGATTTTATTTCTGACATGCCAGAAACAACCTTAGGAGGACACCTTGCAGCTTGGATGGTTTGCTTTGCATCTTGCAATAGGCTATGTGGGTTAATTGTGTGAATGTACATTTGGGGGTTTATGTGATATGTGAAGGTAAAAAAAATGTTTTTATTAGCTATAGCATATATTTGTGTGCCTTACACTAGTGTCAAAATGTGTGCTTAGTTGCTCCCATTTCTGCCCTTCTTTCAAGGATATCAAGTATGTGCTATATCAGCCATACCTTATATCATGATAAATGGGACTAACATCATCACTATATTAATTGTTCACTACAGTGGGAAGAAACAGAATTCTGATGGCATCGTTCAGAGTTCTCTTAATGTCTAATGGAAATGTCAATAGCATTTTCAAACTGAAGGTTGCATTTGAGGTCAACAATGGTTCCTTTGTGCACTGCTTTCAATCATTCCTGAGACACATGTGACATTATTTTGCAGTAAAGAATTGCACCCCATTCAAGAGGACAGCAGATGGGATAAGCCACTATTTCAAAGCCATTTCATGATAATAAATAGCATCTATATAACTAGGAGATGTAGTGTTCAAATGTTAATGAACTGGAGTTTCAAACATCCCTGGTTTTCCTGAAAAGGGACACAAGGGACTGGTAGTTGGAATACCACAGCTGGAGTGTCAAGAGACAACAGCTGGAGTGCTACAGATCCACCTTGGCTATTTTCGAACACATTCTTTGTTTTATTTAGCTGACATCCAGCCTTTTTCAGCAGCTGTAGATACAATAGTTTATACAGAAATTTCTCACTTTTTTATCCCAGCAATATTAACATAGAAACATAGAAGACTGACGGCAGAAAAAGACCTCATGGGCCATCTAGTCTGCCCTTATACTATTTCCTGTATTTTATCTTACAATGGATATATGTTTATCCCAGGCATGTTTAAATTCAGTTACAGTGGATTTACCAACCATGTCTGCTGGAAGTTTGTTCCAAGGATCTACTACTCTTTCAGTAAAATAATATTTTCTCATGTTGCCTTTGATCTTTCCCCCAACTAACTTCAGATTGTTTCCCCTTGTTCTTGTGTTCACTTTCCTATTAAAAACACTTCCCTCCTGAACCTTATTTAACCCTTTAACATATTTAAATGTTTTGATCATGTCCCCCCTTTTCCCTCTGTCCTCCAGACTATACAGATTGAGTTCATTAAGTCTTTCCTGATACGTTTTATGCTTAAGACCTTCCACCATTCTTGTAGCCCGTCTTTGGACCCGTTCAATTTTGTCAATATCTCTTTCTAGGTGAGGTCTCCAGAACTGAACACAGTACTCCAAATGTGGTCTCACCAGCGCTCTATATAAGGGGATCACAATCTCCCTCTTCCTGCTTGTTATACCTCTAGCTATGCAGCCAAGCATCCTACTTGCTTTTCCTACCGCCCGACCACACTGCTCACCCATTTTGAGACTGTCAAAATGGGTGACCCCTAAATCCTTCTCTTCTGAAGTTTTTGCTAACACAGAACTGCCAATGCAATACTCAGATTGAGGATTCCTTTTCCCCTGTGAGATAGCTTTGGCTGAGAGATTTCTGATCCTCCAAATCACCAGTGATCTTCCCATGACTAAGAATAGATGTGGACCAAAGTCTCTAACAATTTAACTCTCCCTCCACACTGGCAGAATCCCACAATATAGGCAATAACATCTAATGATATATCCCAGTGATTTGGAACACATCCATCTAAACTCGGTGAATTTGATTGCCAATGCCTAGTCAATCAAATGCTTTAGCCTGTTCAGTTTGATTGTCTTCTAAAATATATAGTTAACTTTCTCACGTTAATTGAGTTTAGCATGCTGCATCTATTATGCACAATGATTTTTTGGCACTTTGGCACCGCGAGCAGGTTTTGTTCCCAAGAGGCTTCTATAAATCTGGAGGCTGAATTATTCTTCCATCTCTTGAGAAGTCAATCTTGCCAGTTTGGCAAAGCTTTATTCCAGCTGCAGCACTGCTATTATGTTAAGAGGCTGTGGATAAGTTAATAATATTCTAGAAGTGGATCTAAAGATACAGAGAATTATATAAAACAGTTATTAACGTTTCACCTTTCCATGTGGCTTTTAAAAAAACATAAAGTCTCCTTTAAAAGCTTTGTGGTACATGCAGAACAAACACTATTGGAGCAAAAGCTGCATTTTCATGCACTGCAAAGTTACAGGTATCAATACTGGTCTGAGACGATGGAATGAAGAATAATTACCTTATTTTTCAGAGTACAGTAATACCTCATCTTACGAACATAATTGGTTCTGGAAGGAGGTTCGTAAGGCGAAAAGTTCGTAAGACGAAACAATGTTTCCCATAGGAAACAATGTAAAAGTGATTAATGCGTGCAAGGAGGGGGAAATTGCAAAATGGCACTCCGCTGGGCGGCGGTGCCCGGCTGTCACCTTCTGAAACAGCCCGGGGGCTTCTCAGCATTCTCCCGAATGCCAAATCTGGAAGTTTGGCAAAAGTTCGGGTTCGGGTTCCGGAGGCCGCCGAGAAGCGCCCAGCTGTTTCAGAAGATTACAGCCAGGCGGCGACGCCCAGCGGTGCACCACTTTTGCGATCTGCAGCGGCGTTTTCGGCCAATCTGGAGGCTGAAACAGAGGTGGGAAATCCCAATAGGGAATTCCATGGGTGGAGCTTTGACGTCACGAAGATGTCCTTCCTGGAGGCCATGTTTCGGCCAACCAGGAAGGCCGTCTTTGTGATGTCAATGTTCCACCCATGGAATTCCCTATTGGGATTCCCCACCTCCATTTCAGCCTCCAGATCGGCTGAAAACAATGACGCCAAGTGAAAAAACAGCGCTCCGCCGGGCGGCAGCGCCCAGCTGTAACCTTCTAAAACAGCCAGGCACTTCTCGGCGGCCTCCAGAACCCGAAACCCAAAAGTTCAGCAAAAGTTCGGGTTCAGGTTCGGGTTCGGGAGAACGCCGAGAAGCCCCCTGGCTGTTTCAAAAGGTGACAGCCAGGCGATCTGCTGTGGGTTCGTAAGTCGAAAAATGTTCGTAAGAAGAGGCAAAAAATTTCCGAACCCCGGGTTCGTATCTTGAAATGTTCGTATCACGAGGGGTTCATATCACGAGATACCACTGTATAAGATGTATTGGAGTATAAGATGCAACTTAGTTTTTGGGGAAGAACATAAGGGAAGGAAAGTCTGCCTATCGGGTATTCATCTGGCTATCATCCTTAGTCTGGTCAGATTCAGCACATTATTTTATCCCCTGATTAGGGCTTTAAAAAAAACTTTATTTGGAGCAAGTAACAATGAAAAAAAGCCTGCAGAAACTTAGGGCTGGTAAAAAATTCTTTGGAGAGAGTAACAATGAAAGAGCCCGCAAGCCGGTAAGAGCTGGGAACATCGTTATCTCCTCGTTAGGGCTGGGGGGGGGGAAGCTTCAAAAAGGCTACATAAGACGCATCCAAATTTCCAGCCTCTTTTAAGGGGAAAAAGGTGTTTCTTAAACTCCGAAAAATATTGTACTTTAACTTCTGAGAGAATTGAATAAGTTCCAAAATGCTATAGAATGGTTTTAAAAACTATTATTAAGAAATAGTTTTTAAAAAAAACAAACAAGTAAACACTTTGCTAGCTTTTCTGCACTGCAAGAACCGCTATTTAGCTGTACTGTTTCTAGAACCGATTTCTTGAATCCCAAGATCTTTTAACTGAAAATCAAGTTGTAATTGAAGTACTTTTGCTGGAAATGCTTTGGTTAATATTAATTTAGACACTTGGCTGGTATGTTTTTACCCCAGTTACCCCTACCATACTAGGTTGACCTGGCCCTTTGAATTTCTTATACAGAAAAAGAGAGAGAGAAAGAGATAAAAATCAGTGTTTTCCATAAACCACTATATGTATTTCAGAGAATTTGTTTGTTTGTTTGTTTATTTATTTACTTGTTTGTTTGTTTGTTTGTTTATTGGATTTGTATGCCGCCCCTTTCCGTAGACTCGGGGCGGCTAACAACAGTAATAAAAAACATCATGTAAATCCAATACTAAAACCACTAAAAAACCCTTATTGTAAAACTAAACATCCATACAAACAAACATACCATGCATAAATTGTAAAGGCCTAGGGGGAAAGAATATCTCAGTTCCCCCATGCCTGACGGCAGAGGTGGGTTTTAAGGAGCTTACAAAAGGCAAGGAGGGTGGGGGCAATTCTAATCTCCGGGGGGAGTTGATTCCAGAGGGCCGGGGCCGCCACAGAGAAGGCTTTTCCCCTGGGCCCCGCCAAGCGACATTGTTTTGTTGACGGGACCCTGAGAAGGCCCACTCTGTGGGACCTAACCAGTTGCTGCGATTCGTGCGGCAGAAGGCGGTCTTGTAGATACCCTGGTCTGGTGCCTGTTCTGTCTGGGTGCCCCCAGACTTCAACACCAACTGGAAAAAACAGCCAGACACGCTGGTACAAACAAAGGCACTTTATAGTTTGAAAAATAAACACAGAGAAAAACCTGTTCTTCCCAACAGGCAGGCTATGAGACTTCCCAGCAGAATCCTGACGGCCAGACAATACAGCAGACTTCTTGCTGGCACACCCACCACTGTAGAGAATAAGACCCACACCTTTTTCCCCCAAGGTTTCAGTATTCAAAGTCACAAACCAGAATTCCAAGACGCCAAAGATCACAGCCAGGTCCCAGGACTCCCAAAGATAATACTCCACAAGCCAGGAAGGGTGGGTCTGCCTTTTCAGCCTTTCCAGAGAGCACCACACCCAAACCCAGCTGTTGCCTCTTTAGTGCTGAAAGTACCTGGCTAATTGCCCCCTTCGTTGTGTTGCTCTTCTCTGCCGGAGATCGATGATTGCTTGTGCATTTTCATCTAAGGAATCCAGGCTGCTTGCTGGGGAGAGCTCCCTCTCGGGGGACTCTGGCTGTCCCCCCTCTCCCTCAGCCTGAGATTCCTCCTCCCCGTCTGCCTGAACCTCCTGTTCCTCATCCTCCCCCTCTGAGCAGGAAGCCGGCAGAGGATCAGCCGTTCCTGAGGGGCCTCAGACGGAATCACAACAGTGCCATGAAGGGTTTTATAGGTGATGACCTATAAATGTGGGCGGGCTTCATGTAACTATGGATGCCAATCTCACCCGCAGAAGATAGTGTAAAAACGGTCAACCTTTCGGGCTCTGTGCATAGGTGGCAGTGGCGGTGTTGATATGGGAGAGGGAATGGTTTTGCAGGCAAGCCACTTACACAAATGCAGCTATGAGTGCTTGCCCACTGCTTACATAGCCCAATTCCCAATGGACCACAGCCTCATAGATTGGGGAACCCTGAGCTAAAGAGAACTGTAATCACAGAATATTAATACAAAGCAGACTTTCTGGCCATTCAAGTAGTTTTATTTATGTTCAGGCCAAGGCTGATATTATCCTTCTGATTAAAGTGAGATAGGAGATTAGCTTTTGGATTAGGGCAGTGATGGTGAACTTTTTCAGCACCAAGTGCTGACAAGGGAGCACTTTACCTAGTTGGGATTCTTTTCTTCTTTTTTTTCATTTCTCAAAAATCAAAGTCCCTATTCTGAGGTGGACATTCAGTGGGGCAGAGTATCCAAACAACGTTAGATGGTTGTACTAGTTATTGAATACTGTACCTTTAGTGTTTGACAGTATTTGTTGCCCGATATGTCCAGACAATTTTAAGAGAGAGGAAGATAATAAAATTTTGAGATGAAAATAATATTTGTAGACTAACATTGCAAATCCTCATTTTATTAAAAATAAAAGAGACTTAATGAAAAGTATTTCCACTGGGATGGGATGACATATGTATCTGCCAAAAGCCATTAATATAATTCATGGTAGACATTAGCTTTCCTACTTGGACATGTCTTCGTAACCTCTTCTTTCCTTTCTAAAATCTCTCATTTTCTCTAGGTTGAAAGAAATTTTGCAGCCTTCAGATCTCCCCATATGGTTTATTCAGCAATACTAACCCTCATTCTTTTTGGTGAACCTAAAGATAACACAACAGTAGACCCCTTATACTGAGTCTCAGAGCCAGCTGCCTGGTAACAGTCAAGTACACATTTGATAAATAGTTGCAGAGCCACAGGTCAATAACCAATTAAAGAGAACTATGGAAGAAAATCTGCTGGTCTAGAAAAGGAAGAAATTTATAGTCATTAACTTACTTTTCTTAAAACCACAGAGACATGACCCCCTGAAAAAAAAACCTAGAGGAAGAAACTCTTGATGTCTAGATAAAGTGTAAATAGTCCTGGAAGAGCTAGCTCTCCCTGAACATAGAAAAGTCAATAAAAGAAATTCTTAGTATTAGAAGTTGCTTGGCTTCATGCCAGATTCTTGAAAAGTCATTGGATCTGAAAATGAAAATATAAGCAAATCAAGTTGGAAATTCACAGTTGGAAAAAATAAAAGTAATATAAAATAGATTGATGCAATTCTGGATAGTGCCAGGAATTATTTCAGGATATGTATTCTAATCATTCTCAAGTAGACTTGGCATCTCTGAGAAAAATACTAGGATGATGGATTTTAATCATTCTCACATTGCTTAAGTTTTGTAGGGAAAAAGTAAAGTTACAAAAAAAATTCCATTTTCCTATTGTTGTCTACCATTACTATCCCTTTGTATTCTGCTCAATGTAAGATGGAGTGTTAACTCTGTCTATGTGTTATCACTTGTACACATTTGCAGACTTACAGTGCATGTAGTCAATCCCAGAACATGGGATGAAACTAGAATTATTTTGAAACATATTTCTGACTAGTCACAGGATATTTCATCCAGGAATATGATAATTATAGCACCTTGAACTTTTATTTGCAAATGCAAATGATAATAGTACTTCAAAGATGCCCATTTACGTGTATACATCCCGACTACTGTGTTGTTTTTCTGTGTCATAGAATATATGTCAGTATATGCATAATTTTGTATTTATTTCTATGAAAATTTTATACATGCATACATGCACACACACACACACACACACACACATATATATACACAGTGGTACCTCATCTTGCGAACGCCTCTTCTAACGAACTTTTCAAGATACGAACCCGGTGTTTAAGATTTTTTTGCCTCGTCTTCTGAACTATTTTCACTTTACGCACCCAAGCCACTGCTGCTGGGATGAAGAGGTTTCTTCCCCCCCCCCTATTTTGTGTTGTGGTTCCGTCTGAGGCCCCTCAGGGAATGGCTAATCTTCTGTCGGTTTCCAGCTCAGAGGGAGAGGCTGAGGAACAGGAGGTGCAGACAGACGAGGAGGAGGAATCCCAGGCTGAAGAAGAGGGAGGACAGCCAGAGTCCCCCCAGAGGGAGCTCTCCCCAGCAAGCAGCCTGGATTCCTTAGAGGAAAATGCACAAGCCATAATTGATCTGCGACAGAGAAGAGCTACTCAGAGAAGGAATCAATTGGCTAAGTACTTTCAGCATTAAAGAGGCAACAGCTGGGTTTGGGTGTGGTGCTCTTTGGAAAGGCTAAAAGGCAGACCCACCCTTCCTGGCTTGTGGAGTTTTATCTTTGAGAGTCTTGGGATCTGGCTGTGAACTTTGGCGTCTTGGAATCCTGGTTTGTGCCTTTGACTATTGAAACCTTGGGGTGGGTGTGCCAGCAAGAAGCTTGCTGTATTGTCTGGACATCAGGACTCTGCTGTAAAGTATTATAGCCTGTCTGTTGGGAAGAACAGGTTTTCCTCTGTGTTTATTTTTTCCAGCTATAAAATACTTTTGGCTTTTACCAGAGTGTCTGGCTGTTTTTTCCAGTTGGTGTTGAGGTCTGGGGGAACCCAGACAGAACATTTTGAAGGAAAAAAAGGGAGGGGCGGCTTGGAGGGGGAAAGACTGCATTTAAAAAACTAGGAAAACAGCGTGCTTGCAGGCACTGAAAGAGTGTCCTTTAAAGAAAGAAAAGGGAGGGGCGACTTTGCAGAGAACAGCGTGCTTGCAGAGGCACTAAAAGAGTGTCTTTTGAAGAAAGAAAAGGGAGGGGCACCCCCCTTGCCTTTCTTCCTTCCCACTCACCCTTTAGCCTAGCCTTGCTTCTTCCACCCGCCCCCTTTAGCTGCTCCTCCCTGCCCTCTGTTCGCCTCCCTTCTAAAGTTTGGGATTTTCCTGAAGGATTTGCACGCATTATTTGTTTTTTCATTGATTCCTATGGGAAACATTGTTTCATCTTATGAACCTTTCACCTTACGAACCTCCTCCTGGAACCAATTATGTTCTTATCATGAGGTACCACTGTATATGAAGGTCTTGGCATATTCGGGTTTCTTTCCGTGTTGGATTCAGAAATTTCTGGTGATGTTTCGACGAGGTCCCACTCGTCATCTTCAGGCTGGTGTTTCTGTCCTTGTTCTAGGGCGAACACAGCGAGACCTGAACTGCCTTCCTTCTATAAATACTGGTGGCTGGGTGTGGTTTGATGGCTCAGCAATTGCCTGCTGTGTAGAAACTTCCTGGTGAGTCAGTGGGGTAACACTGGGGTCGTTGATTTAACTGAGGTATGCTGATTAGTTAATGATTGTGGATTAGGGTTGATATCCTGAGTAGTTGGAGCTTGCAGGTTACTTGGTTGTTTTGCAATGTGTGTTCTGAGTCTGGTTTCAGTTTCTATGGCTGGGATACGTTTGTTAATGAGGGCTGGTTTCCAGATGTCTGGTAGGCGGAAGGTATCATCCCGCTTGTTCATATTTTGGGAATGTTTTTCTATCTCGATGGCTTCCATGATTATTCTTTTGCTGTTGTGTTCTGTTTTGGAAATTAATTTAGTACTGTCAAAATCAATTTCATGTCCTGTAGTTTTGAAGTGTTGGAAAACAAGTGGGATAATACCTCATTTTTTTGAGCAGTATGTATAGATATAGACCTTCATATATAGTCTTGGTATACAGTGATCCCTCTATTATCGCGAGGGTTCCGTTCCAAGACCCCTCGCGATAATCGATTTTTCGGGATGTAGTGGTGCGGAAGTAAAAACACCATCTGCGCATGCGCGCCCCTTTTTCGATGGCCGCGCATGCGCAGATGGTGTTTTTACTTCCGCACCTGGGAAGACCCAGCAGCTGAGGAGCCGCCTGCCTGCCCGCTTGTCCGCCGCTTGTCCGCTTGTCCGGCCGCCGCTTGTCCGCCGCTTTTCCGCTTGTCCGGCCGCCGCTTTTACGCCGCTTTTCAGCTTGTCCAGCCGCCGCTTTTCTGCTTGTCCGGCCGCCGCTTTTACGCCGCTTTTCCGCTTGTCCGGCCGCCGCTTGTCCGGCCGCCGCTTTTCCGCTTTTCCGGCCACCGCTTTTCCGCCGCTTTTCCGCTTGTCCGGCTGCCGCTTGTCCGCCACTTGTCCGCCGCTTTTCCGCTTGTCCGGCCGCCGCTTTTCCGCCGCTTGTCCGCTTGTCCGGCCGCCGCTTGTCCGTCGCTTTTCCGCTTGTCCGGCCGCCGCTTTTACGCCGCTTTTCAGCTTGTCCAGCCGCCGCTTTTCTGCTTGTCCGGCCGCCGCTTTTACGCCGCTTTTCCGCTTGTCCGGCCGCCGCTTGTCCGCTTGTCCGGCCGCCGCTTTTCCGCTTGTCCGGCCACCGCTTTTCCGCCGCTTTTCCGCTTGTCCGGCTGCCGCTTGTCCGCCACTTGTCCGCCGCTTTTCCGCTTGTCCGGCCGCCGCTTTTCCGCCGCTTGTCCGCTTGTCCGGCCGCCGCTTGTCCGCCGCTTTCCCGCTTGTCCGCCCGCCGCTTGTCCGCCGCTTGTCCGCTTGTCCGCCCGCCGCAGCTGATCTGCTCGGCAGCGCACTAGCAGCGAGGAGCCTAAGATGGGGTTTCCCCGTTGCCCACGCAAAGGGGAAACCCCATCTTCGGCTCCTCGCTGCTACTGCGCTGCCGAGCAGATCAGCTGCTGGGCGGCCGAAGGAACCTTCCCTGGGTGCCGCCCGCCGCTCGAGAGCAAGAGGGGGAGAGATAGAGAAAGAGAGAGAAGGAAAGAAAGAGATGAGAGAGGGAGGAAGAGAGTGTGAGAGAGGAAGAAGCAAGATAGAGAAAGAGAGAGAGAAAGAAAGATGAGAAAGGAAGGGAGTGACGTCATCGGGTGGAAAAATCGCGATATAGCGTTTCGCAAAGATCGAGATCGCGAAACTCGAGGGATCGCTGTATTCGAGTTTCTTCCTGTGTAGGTTTCAGAGATTCCTGGCAATGTTTCGATGAGATCTCACTCGTCATCTTCAGGCTGGTACTTTTGGCTGTTAGGGCTGGCTTCCAAATTTCTGGTAGGCAGGTCGTGTCATCACGTTTATTCATATTGAGGGGGTGTTTTTCTATTTCTATGGCTTCCGTGATTATTCTTTTGTATAGGTGTTCTATTTTGGAGATTAATTTAGTTTCTTCGAAACTACATACATATACCCGTGAAATCTATAAACACACACACACACACACACACACATATTCTACTTTTTTCTGCCTTTTTCTCTTTTTTATATTTTTTGTAGTTTGTATTAATTTTTATCATTGTATTTTAAAATTTTCATAGAAATTGTATTTTAAAATTATTTTAAAAAAGAGATTCTGTTAGTTGCCAGGTGAAAATGAGTTATGTGCATACTTTTCAGGTTCTAGTATCTCCAACATCTAAAGCTATTTTTTTTAGGATGCCATAGAGGAAGAAACATCAGAGGCTTAAGAATTGTAAGAAGAAAGAAACACAATCATGATATATAGTACAGTATTATTAGTGCTTAGAGAAGCCTTCCCAGCTTGAAACCTTCCAGATATTTTATAATTACAGTCATCAGATGTCACAGTAGGGTAGCTGTGGTTTTGGAAACTGTACCTCCAGGATACCTGGAAAAAACAGATTGGGCATCAAGCGTATGAGGTTGATGGATGATCCTAGGATGGATCAATAAAAAAACATTAAAAATATAGCAAAAAGTGGGCATACTCTTTCTCCTTCTCCTTAAAAATCTCAACCATTTTATCAAATGACATTCAAGAAAATGCCTATTCAGGAAGAAAGCATTCCTGTGGAAGAATCTGGTCTTTGTTCAAGTAAATGAGTGGTAAATGTTGCCAGTATAGAATATAGAATGCAGCAGCCTTTGCTACCCTGCTATAAATGCAACTCCAAGCAACAGTTTCCACTTATGTGTTTTTTGCCTCTAACATGAGCAAGGAATCCAGGCTTAGAATGGTGTTTATCAAAGAAGAACAGCTCTTGATTTGTAACTGCCGCTCATAATGTTCTGATTTCCCTTTATGACTTCATTTAATAACAGAGACCAGAACACCCATCAATAAAAGGGCACACTGCATTTATTTCAGTACCAATCTACAGCACTACTACTATAGCCAACCTAAAGAGGAATTAGGATGGATGCGAGAGACAGCGCCAAGGAACGGGCCTGTCCACGCTGTCTCTCGGCGCTTTCGAGCCGAGTCCGTGAGCGAGTTCGCTCCCGGACTCGGCTCGAAGGCGGCGAGAGACAGCGCCAAGGAACGGGCCTGTCCACGCTCTCTCTCGGCGCTTTTGAGCCGAGTCCGTGAGCGAGTTCGCTCCCGGACTCGGCTCGAAGGCGGCGAGAGACAGCGCCAAGGAACGGGCCTGTCCACGCTCTCTCTCGGCGCTTTCGAGCCGAGTCCGTGAGCGAGTTCGCTCCCGGACTCGGCTCGAAGGCGGCGAGAGACAGCGCCAAGGAACGGGCCTGTCCACGCTCTCTCTCGGCGCTTTCGAGCCGAGTCCGTGAGCGAGTTCGCTCCCGGACTCGGCTCAAAGGCGGCGAGAGACAGCGCCAAGGAACGGGCCTGTCCACGCTCTCTCTCGGCGCTTTCGAGCCGAGTCCGTGAGCGAGTTCGCTCCTGGACTCGGCTCGAAGGCGGCGAGAGACAGCGCCAAGGAACGGGCCTGTCCACGCTCTCTCTCGGCGCTTTCGAGCCGAGTCCGTGAGCGAGTTCGCTCCCGGACTCGGCTCGAAAGCGCCGAGAGACAGCGCCCCCCGGACCCCCAACCCGGGTTTGGGGGGCTGCTAGGAAGCCCTCCATGCCGGCGGCAAACAGCCGCGCCGCCCCCAATCTTCGGCTCCTCGCTAGCGCTGTGGGAGTAAAAACACCATCTGCACATGCGCAGACGGTGTTTTTACTTCCGCATCGCTACTTCGCGAAAACCCGCTCGTTGCGGGGGCTCCTGGAACGGAACCCTCGCAACGAGCGGGGGATCACTGTATATCTATAAAGGACAGAGATAAGGAAATTAAGAATATGGGACTACACAGACAATGGTTTTATTATGAATACAGAAACTGTGCAGAGATAGTGATTAATATTTGCTGTGTAATTTCTAAATGTTATGAAAGATGTAACCAAAAGAATATGCCTTCCAAGATAATAAATCAAGTCTTAAATAAATACTATTTATTTTGTTGTTCCTGCATTACCATGGATATCCCCCCACCCCCCAAAAAAAGACAGTCCTGGGATCTTCAAATAAGTTAAGGAAGCATGGTAGTAGAAAATTAATGACATTCTACAACCAGATGTTTCCACAGACAAAACAATTACTAAATGTACTGCAAAAAAAAATTACAAGCCTTAACCCAAGAGACAGGAGACTCTTTAAATTCTTCATTACCTTCTAAAAAGGAAAAGTATTTGGGGGGAAAGATCTTCAAAAAAGCATAATGATTGCTGAGCTTTCTATTTTTAATGAGGATTATATGCATGCTTTAAAACAATATTGGTTTAAATAATATTCCTCCTAGTGTTACTGCCACCAATATTGTGACTAAGCACCATTTCTTACCTATTCAACCAGTGAGACCAGTTTTTAAGTAAACAACTGCAATTTTGACAAGAACAAATAAAATAAACAGGTGTTTTGATTGTACAAATTTGATTAATAAATAAAACAAATAAATAAATTTATTAATAATTATGACAAGCTCTATAATACCAGTGTCAAACTCACAACTTGTCATATTGCTGTCATGTGTCATTTCACGATGTTTTGTGCTGCATCTGGCCCACAGGCAGTGGTAGGCTACTAGCCAGAATGCTTAATTGTGCTCGCCGCGGCGGCTCATACGTTCTTGTGGGGCCAGCGCAATTTTGCTTCTGCACCTGTGAAGATAGCAAAATTGCTCATGGAGCTGCAGGTGCGCCTGTGTTTCAGCATGCGCAGAAGCAAAAAACCTTGCCGAAACACGGGGGCACCTGTGGCTCCATGCGCGATTTTGCTACCTTAACAGGTACAGAAGCAAAATCGCAAGCACTTATGAGCCGCGGCGGCAAGTGCAATTTAGCGTTCAGGCTAGTAGCCCACCACTGCCCTCAGGCCACCAGTTTGACACCCCTGTTCTGTAATATTGTAAGGCTCTCTAACTATAAACGGAGTCCCTAGAAGGCAAAGGAGTCTAATAATTATTAGCAACAAAAGAACTTGCTAACAAAAGAGATTGTGCACTTAACTATCACCATAAGCAAATTGCTTTACGCACAGCAACTAATGGTGCCAAGAGATGGTTCTCTAAAGAGTCTATTAAACTTTCCTGAAGCCAACTTCTTCACTGCCAGCTGCAAGCAGTTGATATTAATAGCACCACCTGGCTTGCCTAGCTGTAATGGAAGAAATAAGGTTAAATTGTCAGGTAACTATATAACTATTTTATCTAAGTTGTTAAGGAGAAGAGCTTACTTTTGGAATCTCTCCTCTGTAGGTCTTTAGTGATTATAATGTGAAATAATTCTTAAATAGCAATAGGTAATGCCGATGACCCATGGCCATTGATAGCAGAAAGCTCTGCTAGTCAGTCCATCTGAACAAGAGTTGGTCGCTTTGTAGAGATAAATGTCAAAATGCAAAAGACAGATGGGGGGGATGACCAGATATACAGTGAAGGTGATTTGAGGGACACAAAACCTCTGGTGGCTTTTGCATTTCCCTCAGGACAACTTGATTTAAGCCAGCAAGAGTTTATAAGTCAAAGGCAGAAGAGGAAAGATTGAAATCCAGCAGGTTCTAACAGGTTCTGGAGAACCAAGAGCGGAAATTTTGAATAATTCAGACAACTGGAAAATGCTACCTCTGGCTGGCCCCAAAGTGGGCTGGGAATGAGATTTTGCAGGATCCTTCCCCTGCCACGCCCACCAAACCATGCCCACCAAGCCATACCACACTCACCAAGCCATACCCCCAGAACTGATAGCTTTAAAAAATGGATTTCACCACTGATTCACACTCGATATAACCATGCACTATTTAGAACTTTAAAGGAACAATGTGGATACAAGAGGCAACTATATATTGGTCAGTGAGATGTATGCAGGAAGATCTAGATTTTCTACAAGACTCTCCTCCATTAATTAATTTTACAGATGGACATAATAAGACTCCTGTGGCCATTTTAATAGCCAATCAATAATGTGAAAGCCACGTTTCTAATCTAGATACAGCAAAAAGGGAAAGAAAATATTAATGTTATCTTATGGGATTTTTCTTGTGAATATATTTTTTAAAAAAATTATTACCATAAAAGAGAATATTTGTAGTTCAGGGTTGAACCATGGGGTCCTGAGTGCTCTTGGACTTGGATATTTTCTTGCTTTATTACCAAACTAGATAACACCATCAGCCCACTATTTAGTAATGACACATTTACAAGAAACAACTGAACTTGGAGAACACCACAATTTTTTTAACTGTGTGTTGGCTGGGCTCCCTTAACTTTCTTTGTTTCCAAGTATCCCTTTTCCTTTACTATCTATTTCCCTTTATCTTCTAATCATTTTTATGGCTGTTCTGGCATTTTATGGAAATGTGACTCGGGGGACCAGGGAGGAGGAGGTATTTGCTTAGCATAGCTCAGGCCATTTTGTCCTTCAGTATTTTGTGGCCTTCTTTACTTTTTTTCACAGAGCATATATTTTAAAAAGTCCCTCTCAGCTAGCAGTATGTGCCATGCTAATATCCTTTCTTTTGTTCTTTAGCTTACAGCAATTTCCAATGGAAATGATAAGAGCTTTACATTCCACCCATAAAGATCATTGGATATAAGCAGAGAAGCGATTATATTTTCTGTTTGGGAGATAATTGCATTTAAAGCCCATTGCTCTGCTACTCTTGTAATAACATTTTAGCCCCAGAGCTCTCTTTTCAACATAAATATATGAATTCTATGTACATCTATTATTTCCCTATAGCTAAGGAATATTGGGGGACGCACAAAGAGAGGATGAATTGATTCTATAGCAAGTACATTTAAAAAAAAATATTAATTGGCTCATTGAGAATGATTCATTTTGATTGCAGAACTGGGCCAGAGGCATATATGCCTATAAAAGAAAGGTAAAGATCTAATCCAAGAAACAGGTATTTTTTAAAAAGATCTAATATGGAAATTTCTATAATTTCCTAATGGAAAGTCTCGTGCATATTTTTCAGTTGCTAGATTAGATTTTCTTTTTCTTTGGAAAGTAGTAATCTTAGGAAGTATTCAGGCAGAATTCTTCCACCTCCTGGCAGAGACAAGCAAGTGTCATCAAGTTGATAATCCTTTGCAGCAAGAAGTGAACAAGCAGAGCCAAGAGAAGATAATTGTATTGTCAGCAAGACTAAACACTTTCTCCTTTTTTCCTCTGGCAAGAGAAAGAAAGCCGAAGAGGAAAGGAGCCCGTGATATCATTCTAATCCATCACCTCTTTCTTCTAGATACAGCCCAATAGGGAAAATCCTGCTGAACCAGCAGCGGATTGCTTCCAGTTTGGTCTGGTTCTGCGAACCGGTAGTAGTGTTAGGAGCATAGTTCCCTCTAAGCTGAGCAGTGAGCAATCGCTCACTTAAAAATCATCATCAACTCAGAGTTTTCCAAACCTGCCCAGAAGCCGAGAGGGAAAGAGTGAGAGGGAAGGAGAAAGAGAGGAAGAGAGGAAGAGAGAGAAACAGATAGAAAAAAGAGAGGAAGGAAAAGAGAAAGAAAAAGAATGGGAGTAAGGAAGAGAGAAAGAAAATCAAAATCTAGTTTGAAACTAGCTCAACTATTTAAGTGGCATTTTGATATTGATAGAGTTGCCCTATTATGAGCTCACTGTTATAGACACACAGTACAGTGTTTTATTTTGAAATTCTCTGAGGCAAAACAGGGTGGGTTTTTTATTTGTTTGTTTGTTTGTTTGTTTGTTTGTTTGTTTATTATTTCTGTGCCGCCCAGTCCCAAAGGGACTGCCGCTCAGACACTATACTTTTCCGCCCACCCCCCCAAAATAATTAGAGGGAACACTGGTTAGGAGGCCCCGCCCACCCACCCGGGACGCTTCTGTGCATGTACAGAAGTATCGTATGTACACACGCACACATGAATCTGTAGCAACAGGATTTAGAACCTACTACTGCTCTGAACCAAGAGCAAGTTTTTCCTAACATTGACACCTTATGCCAGTGATGGCGAACCAATGGCATGGGTGCCACAGGTGGCACGCGGAGCCATATCTGCTGGCACGCGAGCTGTTGCCCTAGCTCAGCTCCAGTGTGCATGTGTGTGCCAGCCAGCTGATTTTTGATTTGCATGGAGGCACTGGGAGGGTGTTTTTGGCTTCTAGAGAGCCTCTGGGGGGATGAGGGAGGGTGTTTTTACCCTCCCCTGGCTCCAGGGAAGCCTTAGAAAACTTTGGTGGACGAAACACAAGCCTACAGGGCCCACCAGAAGGTGGGAAACAGGCCATTTCCAGCTTCCATAGGGCCTCTGGGGGCTGAGGGAATCTGTTTTCATCCTCCCCAGGCATTGAATTATGGATGTAGGCATTCACGCATGAGCAATAGCGTACACACATGCTCTTTCAGCACCGGAGGGAAAAAAGGTTCACCATCACTGCCCTATGCTAAATGTTTCAAATATTTGCATGGAGGAAGATTTTCATTAATAATGATCACAAACCTGGGTTTCCATATCATCTGGAATTTTAGCCATCCTAGTTTCCTGTTTTTGCATTAAAAAAGGTTAAAAGCCTGGAACTCCTTTTCCAGCAGATTCTGCAATATGTGAGTGAAGGCTGTATAAACTATGAGTTTATAAAGGTATGGGTATGGTACTATTGATAGAAGTACTTTCTCCCTCATAGGTTTTTCCACCATGCCCAAGAGCAGTGTTCCCTCTAAATTTTTTTTTGTGGGGGGGTGGAAAAGTATAGTGTCTGAGCGGCAGTCCCTTTGGGACTGGGCGGCACAGAAATAATAAATGAATGAATGAACAAACAAACAAACAAACAAATAAAAAACCCACCCTGTTTTGCCTCAGAGAATTTCAAAATAAAATACTGTACTGTGTGTCTATAACAGTGAGCTCATAATAGGGCAACTCTATCAATATCAAAATGCCACTTAAATAGTTGAGCTAGTTTCAAACTAGATTTTGATTTTCTTTCTCTCTTCCTTACTCCCATTCTTTTTCTTTCTCTTCCTCTCTTTTTTCTGTTTCTCTCTCTTCCTCTCTCTCTCCTTCCCTCTCACTCTTTCCCTCTCGGCTTCTGGGCAGGTTTGGAAAACTGAGTTGATGATGATTTTTAAGTGAGCGATTGCTCACTGCTCAGCTTAGAGGGAACTATGCCCAAGAGATTTCTAAATAAGATACATTTGAATTATTAATTGTAAGAATAAAGGTGCATTTATTCAATAGCAATAGCACTTAGACTTATATTTATTTTATTTATTTATTACTTAGATTTGTATGCCGCCCCTCTCCGAAGACTCGGGGCGGCTCACAACATGTAAAAACAAATCATAAGCAATCAGACAAATTTAAAATATTTAAATATTAAAAAAAACCCATATGCTAACAGTCACACACACAGACATACCATGCATAAATTAAACGTGCCCAGGGGGAGATGTTTCAGTTCCCCCATGCCTGACGGCAAAGGTGGGTTTTAAGGAGTTTACGGAAGGCAGGAAGAGTAGGGGCAGTTCTAATCTCCGGGGGGAGTTGGTTCCAGAGGGCCGGGGCCGCCACAGAGAAGGCTCTTCCCCTGGGGCCCGCCAACCGACATTGTTTAGTTGACGGGACCCGGAGAAGGCCCACTCTGTGGGACCTAATCGGTCGCTGGGATTCGTGCGGCAGGAGGCGGTCTCGGAGATATTCTGGTCCGATGCCATGAAGGGCTTTAAAGGTCATAACCAACACTTTGAATTGTGACCGGAAATTGATCGGCAACCAATGCAGACTGCGGAGTGATGGTGAAACATGGGCATACCTAGGTAGGCCCATGACTGCTCTCGCAGCTGCATTTTGCACGATCTGAAGTTTCCGAACACTTTTCAAAGGTAGCCCCATGTAGAGAGCATTACATACAGAACCTCGAGGTAATGAGGGCATGAGTGACTGTGAGCAATGAGTCCCGGTCCAGATAGGGCCGCAACTGGTGCACCAGGCGAACCTGGGCAAACGCCCCCCTCGCCACAGCTGAAAGATGTTGTTCTAATGTGAGCTGTGGATCGAGGAGGACGCCCAAGTTGTGGACCCTCTCTGAGGGGGTCAATAATTCCCCCCCCATGGTGATGGACGGACAGATGGGATTGTCCTTGGGGGGCAGAACCCACAGCCACTCCGTCTTATCCGGGTTGAGCTTGAGTCTGTTGACACCCATCCAGGCCCCAACAGCCTCCAGGCACCGGCACATCACTTCCACCGCTTCGTTGACTGGGCATGGGGTGGAGATGTAAAGCTGGGTATCATCCGCATATTGATGATACCTCACCCCATGTCCTTGGATGATCTCGCCCAGCGGTTTCATGTAGATGTTGAATAGCAGGGGGGAGAGGACCGACCCCTGAGGCACCCCACAAGGGAGAAACCTAGGAGTCGACCTCTGGCCTCCCCGATCATCCATCAACGCGACCGAAGCGGTTTCCGTGCTGTAACCGGCCCTGAAACCCGACTGCTGGGGACCTAGATAATCAGCTTCTTCCAAGGACCGCTGGAGCTGGAGTGCCACCACCTTCTCGACAACCTTCCCCATAAAGGGAAGGTTGGAGACTGGACGATAGTTGTTAAGTACGGCTGGGTCCAGGGAGGGCCTCTTGAAAAGGGGGCGCACAAGCGCTTCTTTATAGAGTGATGGAAAAACTCCCCTCCCCAAGGAAGCGTTGGTAATCTCCTGGGCCCAGCTCCGTGTCACCTCCCTGCTGGCCGAAACCAACCAGGAGGGACACGGATCCAGTAAACAGGTGGCGGAACTCACAGCTCCGATGGCCTTGTCCACTTCATCAGGTGTCACCAGATCAAACTCTTCCCAGACAGGTGGACAAGTACGTGCCCCAGTCATCTCGACTGACTCGTTGTCAGTCGACTCTGTTTTACAATTGGAGTCGAGGTCGGCTCGGATCCGAGCGACTTTATCAGCGAAAAACGTGTTAAAGTCCTCGGCACTACTCTGTAAAGGCTCCCCAACTCCCCCCTGGTTAAGAAGGGAGCGGGTCACCCTAAACAGAGCGGCCGGGCAGGATTCCGCTGATGCAATCAAGGCGGCATGGTACGCGCATCTTGCCGCCTTGAGCGCCACTTTGTAAGTCTTAATAAAAGCTCTTACAAGTGTTCGGTCGGATTCAGACCTACTCTTCCTCCATCGCTTCTCTAGACGTCTCTTCTGGCGTTTCAACTCCTGGAGCTCCTCGTTGAACCATGGAGCTCTACGGGGTCTAGCACCTCGGAGAGGTCGCAAAGGCGCAATCCGGTCAAGAGCCTCCGCTGCGGCCTTGTTCCAGGTTTCCGCAAGAGACTCTGCCGAACTGTGGACAAGTGCCTCTGGTATAACCCCAAGCGCCGTCTGAAAGCCCTCAGGGTCCATCAGGCGTCTGGGGCGGAACATCTTAATTGGTTCCGCCTCCCTGCGGGGAAGGATTGGAGCCAGGAAGTCAAGCCGTAGTAGGAAATGGTCTGACCATGACAAAGGCAACGCATCTAAGCCCCTTAGTCTCAGACCATTACTCAGTTGCTCAGAAAGGAATACCATGTCAGGTGCGTGCCCTCCCTCGTGAGTCGGACCCTGAACTACTTGAGTCAGGTCCATGGCTGTCATGGTGGCCATGAACTCCTGTGCCAACCCAGAGGTTTCGCCGAGTGACGGCAGATTGAAGTCCCCCAGGACAATAAGTCCGGGGAACTCCACCGCCAACCCGGCTACCTCCTCGAGTAGCACAGGCAGGGCTTTTGACACGCAGCTGGGAGGCAGGTACGTGAGAAATAAGCCCACCTGAACCCCTAAGTCCAACTTCATCAAGAGAGACTCGCAACCCGCAATTTCCGGAGCAATGAGTCCACGCAGGCAAAGGCTCTCCCTGGCAACAATAGCTACTCCTCCCCCCCTTCCCTGGGGTCGAGGTTGATGCCATATCTGAAACCCGGCTGGGCAAATTTCAGAGAGGGGAACACCTCCCTCCGGGCCCAGCCAGGTTTCAGTAATACAAGCCAGGTCGGCCTCCTCATCCAGGATCAGGTCCCGGATGAGGAGAGCTTTATTTACCACCGACCTGGCATTGAGCAGCAGCAACCTGAGCCCAGGGCCAGAGTTACACTCATCACCAGTACCCAAGATTGGGTTCACAGAGCCGGAACAAGGGACCGTTATTAAGCAACGGTCCCTCGTTCCCCTGGAACGGCTAACTCTGTGACCCCCGCCGTATCTGCCTCTCCCCAGCAACACAGGGATATTCCGACCCTCTGCCACCCCAGAGATCGGTGCCCCCTCCTCTCCTGTCTCCCGGGCGTCAGGTAGGCCAAATCTATCATTCATACTACTATCAATCATCTCATCCATACCATAACCCCACCCACCCCCGCCAACCCAATCATTATGCCAGTCATTCCACTCATAACCACAAGCATATTTATCCCAATCATCCATTTAATTTAAAACCCCGTTATATTAAAAAACAATTAAATTAATAACAATATAAAATAGCCGTAATAGCAATAAAAAACAATAACATTAAAAATATCTATAAATATATAAAATGTAAGATAAAAAATCATATAAATATATAAATTGATTTTGATGTTATAAAATCAGATCTTAAAACATTCTTTAATCATCAGGAATCCATCAGTCCAGGTATGATGTTCTTTTGGTCTTTGGGTCTAGGTCTTAAATTTAATTTAGTTTAGTTTAAAGAGTCTTGGTCTTAATCTCCTGTCTTTATAGTTGTCTTTTTAAGTCAATCCACAAGGGGGCATAGTTCTTCAATTAATCCATAATCCACAAGGGGGCATAGTTCTTCGGTGATGGTACAAACAGATCAGGATGGTACAAACAGATCAGGAATTAAGGTTGAGAGGGGGAAAAAGGGGGGGGGAGGGAGGTTGATAGCATAATCCTCGCCATAGTCTCCCCCTGGCCCCCAGTAGCTCCCACCCACTGGTGCCATACGGGGGGGGAAAAACATTGCCCCTCGCGTCTGCAGTCGTTCCCCGCCAACGGGCTTCATCCCCTCCGCCGTTTCTCGTCCTCACGTCGTGTCCGCCGTTCCCAGTCTACACCGGACCTCTCACCTCCGGAGTCAGGCTGGGAGTCTGAACGGGGGCTCGACTCCTCTCACTCCCCTCAATTCCTCTCAACACTTCCTTCGGTGCCGCGACCCTCCATCCTCTGCCCGGTCCCGTCGCCATCCTCCGCACCGGCTAGATGTTTTTTCCGGCGCCACGCTCTCTCTCGGCTCCCCTCGGCACCCCTGCAGCAGCAGCTAGACATTCCTCCATATGCTGCTTCACAGTACTTTACAGCCTTGTTTAAACATATACAGGATCAGCAAACAATCTGGGTCCTCATTTTACTGACCTGGGAAGAATAGAACGCTGAGTCAATCTTGAGCTGGTCAGAATAGAACTTCTGGCATTCAGCAGAATTAAACTATAATAACTGCATTCTAACCACTGTGCCACCACAGTTCAATGCACCAATGCAGAGAAGAGACTTCTAATTAGTATATACTTGAATCACTCCTAAGAATAAAGGGGAAGCCAGTTACAGAAACACCAATATTTTACCAATATACGTCTCTCAAACTGGTCATATTTCAAAAATGTTCTAGAACCCCAACTGGATTGATAGGTTCATATTCTAAATACACATATGCACTGGAAAGGCAACCCCAAGAACAATTTTCTACAGCAATATCATTTTTGAATTTTTTTAAAAATATTTTTTGGGAGAAGTTGATAAAACAACTAGCAACACTCCTTAATTTCTGAAGTTTTGTCTGTTTCTTCACATTGAATGCTTAATTCTCATTCATACATAATTTACCCAGTTAATAGCTCATCTCCTTATGCCAATGCATTCAAATCTATTTCCTGCAATTTTCTTTAATCACTTTGTTTTTCCTTCACTAGGCTGTTTTGTTCTGTTGAAACTAGGCTTCTCTTTCTCTGTAGCTCTTTTCTAGCATTCATCTGAAAACATAAAGGTTTCAAAATGGTTGAAGCTTGGACCAGATATATGGTCCCCACTTACTAGCATATTGTGCACTCAAATTGGAACTTCTAAAAAGGAAAGAAATTTGTATTGTATTTGCAATTATTTTCATTCTCTAGTCCATAATAAAACAAAAAACCCAATTTTGGAGAAAGCAGAGGTAAATATAGTTTCTTTTTTAACCTCTTGTACGCATCTTGCCAAAGAGAGAAGCAGTAGATGTATTTTACCACATGTGTAGTTCTTACAGGTAGAACTGACATATTTTGCTTTCCACTACCAAAATTTGTTTCTTGAAGTTAGTCTAATATCTTTGATTTCCATTTAGTCTTTCATTTTCCAATATACTATATCAAAATCTGAATTATTTGGATAGTGTAAATGAAGGTACATGTAAAATTTCGATGTGAACTTTTCAGTTTTTAGAACAGGTGTTGAACCTAAGTTCTGATAGAAAATTGGGAAAAATAATGTTGGCCAATACAGGTAGTCCTCAACATATGACCACAATTGAACCCAACATTTCTGTTGCTAAGTGAAACATTTGTTAAATGAGTTTTGCCCCATATTATACCCTTTCTTGCCACAGTTGATAAGTGAATCACTGCACTTGTGAAGTTAGTAACATAGGTGTAAGGTGGATCTGGTTTGATTTTGCTTGTCAGAAGATTACAGAAGCTGATCACATGATCCTGGGACACTGCAATGGTTATAAATATGAACCAGTTGCCAAGCATATGAATTTTGATCACGTGATCATGGGGATACTTCAATATTTATAAGTGTGAAAAGTAGTCATAAGTCACTTTTTCAGGGCCATTGTAACATCAAACAGTCACTAAAGGATCTGTTGTAAGTTCAGGACTATCTGTAGGAGGAGAACAGGGATCATTTATAATATACATTTACTATATTTGGCTGGTCTTACAACTATAATAAAAACGGATACTGATAACATATTTGAGTCTATTGTACAAACTGCATTTTCTCTTGAATTTAATAAAAGTCATATTCTTGACTATAACTTGATTGCACACTGCACAAAATGCTATTAATTTCATAGTGCAAGAGAATAAACTTTGAAACAATATGGGGACTAGGCTAATTGCTGCTTGTTTTTGGGAAAGACAACATCTATTGAATGTTTTATACTCTATCGATATGCATTTGAGCTTTTGTGAAATACTTATCTGTATTCATACTGTAGATGTTTATTCATTTAGTATTTTGCCTTACTGAGATAGCACAGAATGAATTTATAAGGATTCAAATGTAAGATACAAAGGAGGGTTGTTTTATTAAAGAATGGCAGGTGGTAAAATCTACTTCATTTCTTAAGATGAAAGAGAATAGCGAGTGCCAAAATAAAAAGCAGAGGGCCACAAACAATAATTTGCAAACAATAAAATAGTTCTGCTTACCTTTTCTAGATTATAAATACCAATGTACAGTTGATTATATTTTTATATATCTAAGGACAAAATACATACCTAAGCTATTGCTAAGAGTACTATTTCTACAATGTTCATGAACAGGAGTTGTGTTTAAAGCAGATCCTATTATTATTAAATTTTCTTATTGAATCAACAGCAGAAGGGAATTATATGAAAATAGTGACGTCGTCTCGATTTATATCTGCTGATGGGGGGATTAATCTTGCATTTTTCATTTTTACTTGCAGTATTTCCTAAAACTTTGATTTCCAGAAGGAACAATAAATTGCAATAAGGCTTAATGGATGCTTGCTAGAACAACAGCAAATTATTCTTTCAACAGATTTATGGAAACCTTGCCTTAAAAAATGGTTTTATGAAGCAACCAAGAGTTGGAATTGCTCAATTTCAAAATGTATGCCTCAGTGTATTGCTTTCAAATATAATTGTTTTTCCTAACTAAACTGGTCCCTCTGAATTCTGCTTGCCAAATCATTTTCCTCTTTGCTAATAAGATAAATAATTAAATGGATGCTTTGTCTTTGGCACGATAGCAAGGATATTCAGATAGAAAGGATAGAAATTACAATGTAGTTGTATCACTATCCTGAGCACATCACCCTATAATCTAGCTAATCAAAATCAGAACATTAGTTACAGAATCAATTGCTAGGTAACTTGGGGAACTATAAATTGCTAGGTAACTTGGGGAATGACTGAGCTTTTAAATGTTTTCTATTTATTTACCTTTATATTTATATAATTTATAGCTCTAGAGATAATACCTGGCCGGTGCTTCACTCCCCGGCCCGTTTTGCAGCAGGGCCAGGGAGACACGACCTCCGGCGTAGCTGCCATCTTGTGGGCCAAGATCTCGCGAGATTTCGCGAGATCTCGGCCATTTCCTGGTGCATCGTCCATGGCCGATGATGTCGTCGGGGGTGGAGCCTGACAGAGCGAACACCCACCCGCCCTCTCTATCTTTCAGTGTGCCACTGTGGGTCGCCCTTAGGGGGCCGAATAGGAATTTTTGGCGGTCTCGGTATTTTCTGCGACCGTTTTTTCGCCTATTCCACACTGCGGCGATGGACATGCGGTTAGGGGGTGCTTCGCACCCAGCTTAGGCTAATTGGCTTACCTTTGGTCATTTGGGTAGGCAGGTTAGGCGCGGAAAACTGGGTGGTGTTTAGCAACTGCGTGTTCTCCGTTGGGCATCTTTGGGGATGATTGACAGGTTCTCTCCAAAGGCTTGTGGTGGCTAGCCAGCCTGAGCAATTGGGGGGAACCTGTCTTTGGGTCCCGCCCATTTCTTTCCCCTTGTAGGGGTTAGATGGTGAGATCTCCCACATGCAGGTGCATGGCAGAGACCCAGGTGAGGGCGGGGCCCTTCACCTGGGTCAGCATGGAGCTACGCCCATAAGTTGCCCCGGAAGTTTTTCTGATGTCATTTTCCGCCCCGGAAGCAATTGTTTGACCCTGCGGGTCCTTGTTTAGGGTTATATTTAAATTTATGCTAATTTGATGAATAAATTATGCAAATTTAATTAATAAAAATGACCCATTTTAAATCCAGCTCTTTGTGTCCATGTCGTTACTCCGCCTCTGCTGCAATATAACTTGTGACAGTGATCATTGCTATATAAGAAATTGTTTTCCTTCAATATAAAAAGTTAGTCATTAACATTATACCCATTAAGTACCATTGAATTCAATGGATCTTACATTCAGATATAGATGGCCATCTCAAGGAGAAAAATTGTTATCTTATATAGAAATATACTGATCTTAGAACATAAAAATAAATATAAACTCAAAACAAGCTGCATATAGAATGAAATGTAACAGTTTCACATGGTTTAATGCGTGTTGCCCAAGCAAAAGCACTTGTCCCTAGCTTCTGTTTTACACTGTATTGCTTGTTTGTGTATTCAGCTGTTGGTTTCCTTTATTAGCTCAATTGGCATACATTAGTAGCCTACATTTTTAATTCAACAGGAGCTAATTAGACTTTTCAAGTGGATTTTTTTAAAGGTAAGATCAGTTGACACTACAAAACTGGATCTCAAAAACCCATGCGCTGAGTATGTAGAGAATTTCATTTATCACACAGTGCTCTTCGCAGAGGTAAGCACTATTGAATTTAGTGGAATTTATTCCAAGCAAAGCAATATAAGGGAATATTTAGCAAGAGGGATTAAGGAGGTTTTAAAGGCTTGCGTGCACAAACTTATCCAGAGGTAATAGGTATTTCTGCGCTTATCTAGAAATAATAGGTGCATATGAGGTACTCAAATGCACTGATTCATTTTCAAAAGCAGCAAAAACAATTAAATATTCCTGAATTCACCCATTATTTATTAAGGTTTCATTCTTTGGTTTCATAACAACTATACAGTATGTTAAGATAATATAAGGGGACTTAATTATAAGGCTGTTTTAAACCTGCCTGAAACAAATTAACCTTATATTGCGCTCCAGTTATTGATCTATATTAGTGAGAATTGAACCACAACTCTATATCTTCCTCAGGGGTAGGGAGAGTTCAAAATGGTGGTGAAAGATGGAAAGCAGTGAAGGGAAGGGGGCACATAATGGTTCAACAAATAGTAGAGTGTCCATTATCCTCCATGGTTGTCCTCCATGGTTGCTGATGGTCATAGCTGATTTTTTTTTCATTGTCTTATCTAGAAGAATACAGATTCTGAGCATTTGAGTCATGCAAATTATAGGAAAATAAAACATAGAAAGCAGAAGTGGAATATCTCCCCGTCTTTTGCTAGGTGATTTGATAAGCTTGTTGAAAGGATCTATTGCTCAACTAACCTGGTTGGTCCCAGTTGTGAATGTGAGGCAACTTGCAATTAACATTTCATAACATTTTAGATTTAAACAAATTTTGTTTTAGATTTAAACAAATTTTGTTTTAGATTTAAACAAATTTTGTTTTTGAGTCATGCAAATTATAGGAAAATAAAACATAGAAAGCAGAAGTGGAATATCTCCCCGTCTTTTGCTAGGTGACTTGATAAGCTTGTTGAAAGGATCTATTGCTCAACTAACCTGGTTGGTCCCAGTTGTGAATGTGAGGCAACTTGCAATTAACATTTCATAGCATTTTAGATTTAAACAAATTTTGTTTTCTCTGTACTCATGTACGCCAGCTGAGGATAATGCCCCTGATAAAATCAGTGCAGGAAGTTAATAAATGTGTGGCTTTAAGGGACTACAAGTCTTTTAATATATTCTAGATGTTGCTGAATGCATATTACAACTCTAATAGTCTTGCCAATTGATTGAAACATGTTTATTAAGCCCAGTTGAACTCAGCTGGCATTTATTCCTTGGATACATGTTTAATAGTATAATCTTAATCTATGTTTCCCCAGTGTTTTTAAGGCAATATTTGGGTGGGGTTTTTTTCATGATCTAGGATAAAAAGGGAAGATATATGCTTTAGACCAGTGATGGCAACCCTTTTTTGGCTCGGGTGCCAAAAGGGTGCCCCTGTGTGAGATAGGGGGCGTACATGTGCCCAAACCCATAATGCAATGCTGTTCCCCACAAGCATGTGCACAACCCTTGCATTGCCCCACCCACTCATGCGCACAATCCCTCTGTGCATGCACACAGGCCTTATTGATGCCTCCAGACTTCCAGTTTTGACTGGCTTTCCTGAACCCTAGAGACAGCAAAAAACAGCCCAGCTGTTTCTTTCTGAACTTCTGTTTATTTTCTGAACTTCTGTTTGGCCTGTTGGGCCATTTTTTGCCATCCCCAGGGTTCAGGAGGCTTTCTGAAGCCTGGAGAGAGCAAAAACAGCCAAAAAGAAGGCCTAAAATCAGCTGGCCAGTGCACGCATGTGCGCTGAAGTTGACATAGGGCAGATATGGCTCTGCGAGCCAAATGTGGTTCACCATCACTGCTTTGGACCTTTCATTTAGATTAAGATTCTCTTCTATTTATGTACACTGGAGTTATCAATTACAATAAAAAACAAGATGTGTCCATGTAAATGGAAATCTAAAATATCCCGGAAAAACTAGAATTGTTTCTTAGAGCAATTGCCATAACTAAAGTCCTTGTGAGTTAGTGGAATTTTTAAGCCAACTGGTTTGGATCTGACTCAGCCTTATTTCCATACACGTCCATAATAGGTTAAAATACCATTTTCTTGACTGCATTTCAGGTTTACTAAGCCTAGAATTCTGGGAACTGCAATTCCAATATATTTGGATGGAGCTACTGCCAGATGATTTGCCCTTTTGCTATACCGCAATGCACACTACAACATCTTCATTTTGGTGTTTGACCTGCATAAAATAAAAACATAGAATCTGTGAAGTGAACCACTATACTGTACCAAAAAAAGCAACTTGTCTAAAACTGTAGGGACAATGACTTTAAAGTTAAAAGACGAAGAGATGAAAGTAAGTCTGCTCTAAAACCAAAATCAAAGATTTTGAGACAGTACTGTGCTGTCTCAAATGCTAAAAAAGCAAGCCATGAATAACAGAAATGTAGTAATAACAGTATCATAATATAGCTCTATTATACCAGGGGATTTTGTCTGCTGCAGTACTGATGTTTACAACATTATATGTAATGAGGAATTTGGGGAATGGACTAGAAATAATTCCATACCTTCCCTACTTTGTTTAATGTTTTGACAGCTGAACCTACCTGAGAGATAATATTCTGTATTCTGGATATTTTATATATAGTGAGCTAGAAACTTGGTAACAAAATCCTCACAATCTACTGACTGATCCAAGACTGTCCTTTATGAGTTGCTGAATTACTCAATGTTTGCAAAATTCTGTTGCATTTTCAGAGATAAAATCATGTCAATGTACAGAGCAACAAAACAACTTGTTGTGTATGAGGAAAATGACATGTTCTGTATCATGTATCATTTTATTAAAACAACATTTGTGATTTATATTACATACTGCAGGCTGTGACAAAGACTTCACAATGCATTTGAACAAAGAAATGACAATTCCATCTATACGAAAGAGAGATTCTATGACAGATTGATCTCTGCTAAAAATAAAATAGAATACCCAGTGCAAGGATTGACTTCAGAACAGAACCTACAGGTAGTCCTCAAATTACCACCATTCATTCAGTGACTGAAATTAGGATACCACTGAATGAAGGGACTTTGGACTGGCCCTCAAGAGTTCTGGCCATTGCAGCATCATGGTCATGTGAACAAAATTGGAACATTGGCAATCAGATACTACAGGTTGGAGCATCTCATAATCACATGATCACCACTTGTGACATTCCCTGCAAACTTCCTACAAGCGAAATCAATGGAAAAGCCAGCAGGGAATATCATAAGTCATTCAGTATGTCTTCAGCACCCCCCTGGCTGTCTTTCCCTGGCTACCCTGTATGCTTGCACATACTCCACACAATTTTCTCAGCCTGTCAGTGTTCACATGCTCATTCCTCACCCTCTCTGCACTGTCATATATCCATATCTCCCTTCTCTGATCTCCCTGCAATCACACACATGTACACAGGAATCCCATGCTCTCGTTCTTCTGCCTTCCTGAGGTTACACCATACTGCATTGTCCTCTTCCCCAAATCATGCATAACCTGTGCTTAGCCATGGCAATTCCAATCGCAACTCAAGGACTATTTATTTTATTTAGTTAGTTAGTTTGACTTCTCTGCCGCCCAATCCCGAAGGACTCAGGACGGCTTACAACAATATGAAATAACAATATAGAATTACAACAGCAATAAAAAGAAGTCAAAGAGAAAAAAATCTAATTACTAAAACCCTAGCTAAAACTTGTATTAAGATGACTCCATAACATACATACATACCATTCATCCACCATACATAATTATGCAGATGGTCAAGCTGGTTGTTAACTTAGGGCCCCCAGGCCTGCTGGCATAGCTATGTTTTTATGGCCTTACAAAATACCAGCAGGGTGGGAGTGGTACGGACATCGGTGGGGAGTTGATTCCATAGAGCAGGGTGGCAACAGAGAAGGCTTTCCCCCGAGGTCCCGCCAGTTTACATTGCTTAGCTGATGGGCCCTGGAAAAGGCCAACTCTGTGTGCTCTAATTGGTCTCTGGGAGGTATGTGGCAAGAGATGGTCCCGTAGATAATCTGGCCCTAACCATATAGGTAATAACCAACACCTTGAATTGTGCCCGGAGACTAATAGGCAGCCAGTGCAGCTTGCAGAGAATAGGTGTTATATGGGCGTACCAAGGTACACCCATAACAACTCATGCGCCTACATTCTGGACAATTTGGAGTCTCCAAACACTCTTCAAGGATAGCCCCGTGTAGAGTGTATTGCAATAATCAAGACGGGAAGTGATGAGGGCCTGAGCGACTGTGTGCAGAGCCTCCTGGTCCAAATAGGGCCGCAGTTGGCAAATCTGGACAAAGGTCCCCCTGGCCACAGCTGAGAGATGATGGTCAAGGTTCAGATGTAGGTCCAGGAGGACACCCAAGTTGCAGGCCCTAAGTGCAAGGGTCAGAGTTTGTCCCCCTAGCATAATGGACGGACAAATCGAATAGTCCTTAGGAGGAAATGCCCACAGCCACTCAGTCTTGTCTGGGTTGACCCTGAGCCTGTTGGCCCCCATCCAGACCCTTACAGCTTCCAGGCACCAGAACATCACATCCACCGCTACCTCTAACCTAATTTGTAATTAGATAAACAGATGTCCTCCAAACGTTTTGGACTTCTACTTCTTTTATCCCTGGTGAGCTTGTGTGACGTGGTCTTTAAAACAGCTGGAAGATAACCTTCAATTCCCAGAACACCCAGTCAGTGCCTAGGCAGGCTAAATATTCTGGAAGATGAAATCCTCACATAGCTGGAAATAATAAATTAGGAATTTTGACATGTGTCTCGTTGTGTTAAAAAGTCTCAAGAAATGGAAACAAATTGAACAAGAAGGTATAGAAAAGAAAATGTTTGACTCTTTCTACACTGCCTATATCCCCTGGATTTACTTGCCCCCAAATCGAATGATTATTTATACCGACAACCTACCATCCTTTTATGAAATTTCTCTTCCAGCTTTGAAGAGGTTTTCTCCCCAGAGACCAGAGTAAGCTGTTATTCTTTGAAAGTACTTCAAGGGCTTCCCTACATTTGAAGAGACTGGTTTTTCAGGAATCTGGCATCACAACTATTTTGATCAAATGAATGTTAGGTGTAGAGAAAAGTATGGGAGAACTAGGAATATATAGTATCAGCAGCAGATGTAGGAATAAACAAAAGTAGTTCTCTATTAATGGACTTTTCTTATAGACTACAGGGATCTTTGATGATAAACAACAGTTGAACAGAAGTATTGCTTATTCTGAATACAGAAAAGCTGGAATCAATAATTTTGACATTTTGCTTGATCTGGGATATGATCCTACCCAATCCAAACAAACATCTTATATTGTTGGCCCGCAACTGTTCTGTCTGGGTCCCCCCAGACGCCAACACCAAACAAAAAGAATATCCAGACACACTGGTAAAAAGCAAAGGCAGTTTATATAATTCAAAGCAAACACAGGTAACAAAAACTGTTCTTACAGACAGGAACAATATGAAGCTTCACAGAGGTTTAATGAAGGCCAGGCAATAAAACAGGATTCTTGCTGGCAAAAACAACGCTGGAGATAATAAAACCCACGCCTCCCCCAAGTCTTCCAGACTTCTAGGCCACAAGCCAAGATCAGAGACGCCGAGAATCGAAGCAAGGTCACAGGACTCCCAATTGATAACTCTCCACAAGACTGTAAGGGCGGGCCTGCCTTTTCAACCCTGCTGAGGAGAACCACACCCAAACCCAGCTGTTGCCAATTCAGGGATGGAAATACCTTTCTAATTGGTCCCGTCTTTGAGCTGCACGTCGCTGCCTCATGTCTATTATAGCCTGTGCGTCTTCATCCAATGAATCCAGGCTACTAGCTGGGGAGAGCCCCCCCCCCAGGGGTCTCAGGCTGCTCTCCCTCCTCCTCTTCCTGACGTTCCTCTCCCCCGTCTGCCTGGTCCTCCCCCTCCTGTTCACTGTCCTCCTCCTCTGGGCATGGATCCGGCAGAGATCCAGCCGGTCCCTGAGGAGCCTCAGGCTGAATCACAACAGCAACTGACATTATCGTCTTTATGAATCCCATTAAAATTTTATCAAGTATTCCTGTGAAATATTTATTTATTTAGAAAATTTATATTGCTACCTATTCGCACGTAACGATTCAAGGCGTCTTACAGGAATCCAAAAACATCATATATAAAAAATAAAACTAATAGAAGAAAATAATCAAATGATATAATAGCCCCCCATTCTGGTGACAACACATCACACAAGTCATTAATGGGCTCCATCCTGCTCTGGGTTCCCCAGATCCACTGGCAGAACCAGGTCTTCAGCGCCTTCCAGAAAAGTGTTAGAGTGGAAGCCATTCTAATCTCTCTGGGAATGATGTTCCAGAGAGAGGGAGCCACTATGGAGAAGGCCCTTCTTCTGGATCCCACCAAGTGTATCTCTGAGGGATGGGACCTGCAACATTCCTTGCCGACCCACTCTAGTGAGTTGGGTAGATGTGACTAGCAAGAGACAGACCCTCAGATAACCTGGTCCCAAACCATGAAGAGCTTTAAAGGTGACACCATCACCTTGAATTTCACCCAGAAGGAAATTGGCAACCAATACAGCTCCGACAGGAGGTGATACATGTACACACTAAAGTCTGCAGAAAATGTTGTGGGTCCTTGCATTTTGCACAGACTGGAGCTTCCGGATGCTCTTCAAAGGCAGCCCCATGTAGAGCATGTTGCAATAGTCAAGACGGAAGTGACTAGGGCAGTGAGGGTGAACCTATGACACGGGTGCCACAGGTGGCACACAGAGCTAGCACATGAACCATTGCCATAGTTAGCTCCGACATGCATCTGCATGCCAGCCACCTGGGAAGGTGTTTTTGGCTTCCAGAGAGCTTCCAAGGAGATGGAGGAGGGCATTTTTACTCTCCCCCCAGCTCCAGGGAAGACTTTGGAGCCTGAAGAGGGTGAAACATGAGCCTACTGGGCCCAATAGAAGTTGGAAAACAATCCGTTTCCGGCCTCCAGAGAGCCTCCAGGTGGTAGGGGAAGCTGTTTTTGCCCTCCCCAGACATTGAATTATGGGTATGGGCACTCATGCATATGTGATAGCACACTGCACTCAAGGAAAAAATGGTTTGCCATCACTGGACTAGAGTATGAATGATGGTAATTAGGAATTGTCGGTCCAGGAAATTGCATTTGTATACAGAATAGGAACTCAATCCATTTCTTCTCCAGTTCAGCAGTATTTTTTTCTTAGTCTTTCTCTACTCTGTTCATAGAGATGGAAACAAACTGAACTTTGAAGAACATGCAGAATTAGATCAATTGGTGCATGTTCTTGTCTTTTTAATTTTAAATATTTCCCTTGCTCTTTCTATACCAATGGGGATGTTCAGTATAAATCTGAAATGTAAAGTCCTCAGGCTGTTTGTGGGAAGTCAGAAATCTTTTATAAATGTTAAACATAGCTAGTACTAAGGTTAAAATAAAATAGAATAAGGCTGTAGGTCCATTATTGTCTTGAAGAGATCCTCTATACCAGTGATGGTGAACTTTTTTGGTTTGCGTGCCAATAGGAGGGAGCATGGTGGGGTCATGCGCATGCATGCCCACACCTATAATTCCATGTGCCCCCACCCACCCATGCATAGGCATGTGACACACTCACTATAATCCCAGCACGTGATAGCATACCCATTTTTTGCTCCCCCCAGGCTTCAGAGCTTTTCCAGGAGCCCAGGGAGGGCACAATGGCCTTCCCCCGCCAGAAGCTTCTGGAGGCAGAAAATGGCCCATTTGCCAACTTCCGGTTGAACTGGAAGGCCTGGGTTTTTTGCTCTCTCCAAGCTCTAAACCCTTTCTAGGAGCCTAGAGAGGGTAAAAATGGCCTTCCACACTCCCCTGGAGGTCCTCCGGAGGCCGGAAATGTTGCATTTTACGACTTCCAGGCGTCAGAGCCTTTCTAGAAGCCTAGGGAGAATGAAAATGGCCTTTCCCACATCCCCTTGAGGCCCTCGGGAGTCCAGAAATGGTCCATTTTAAGTTGGGAAATAGGCCATTTCTGGCTTCTGGAGGGTCTCCATGGCAGATTATATGTGATCAATCACAGCCCGCGTGAGCTGCAAAGAATCTAATCCGGAGGTGATGAATAAAGTTACAGAAAAGGCTTCAAAACAAAGTTACTTTTATTAATAGAAAACAATAAATGAGCTATGCCTGATCACAGGCTCTTAATGCACGTCTACATAGCTAGAGAGTTAAAAGCAAGATGGAGATTTTTCTCCTTCACCAACAAGAAGGAAGTGATGCTGGCTATCTTAGACAGGATTTACATCACAGTGGATGAGGCTAAATTAACATACACAGAGTTAACTATTTAATTACTAGATGTCTCTGAATGTCTCTGGGGCTAGCAATACACAGCATGACAGTTTTCATCCTCCCCAGACTCCTAGAAAGGCTCTGGCGCTTGGGGAGTGAAAAAATGGGCCTCCCCCACCCCCTCTGGAGGTTGAAAACAGGTTGTTTCCTGATTCCCACTGGGCCCAGAAAGCCTGAAAATCAGCTCGCTGGCACATATATGCATGCCAAACCTAAGATCATGTGTCCAGTGATATGGCTAGTGTGCCACTTGTGGCACACGTGCTATAGTTTGCAATCAAACACTAGACCATTGGCTCTCTTGAAAGGAGTGCAATTTGTAAGAGCTCCTACTGTTGCTGGTTTTTAAGTTTGAATGAATCTCTAAAACAGCTTCTTTCCTAAAATGGAAGAAAAACTCTTCAATTTCAAGGATGCAAAGAAACACCTATTTGAACCAGCAGGGACAAACAAGAGGACCTTTTTTTCCCGTCCTTACTTATTTGTTATTTTGCTTCATTTATTTTCCAGTTTATCTGCATTTGATGTGCCACATCGGCAAATGAAAAGCTAAATTTGCATTGGGAAACCTAAAAGGAACAGGGGAGGAATCATTCTATTACTTTTAGAACCGATTAAGTCTACAAGTGAAATAACCAGCTCATGGCAGGTCACTTGGCAACTAAGTACAGAGGCTTGAGTGAGGCCTTTGGGAGCAATGCGACTTTGATAGATCACTTGTTTTCCTTAGCCTCTCCACATCAAAAAGAGGCTCTCATGCAAATCAAAATGACAAGTTCCAAACAAAGTATGCTAATGCACTTTCTTCTTTATCCAGTTGTTTTTCTTTTGCCAAATGCTGCTTTGCTAATGTCAGTTTTGACAAGCGCACAACCTCTGAGAATGACTTTCCGAGACTGTAGACCCGATTGCTTTCAACTAAAAGCCAGTATCAGCTCTTTAGATGAGTCAAACTCTGTCATCTCAATATAAGAAAAGTGCTTATTAGCTTTGTCATTAAACTCTTCCCCTCCTCTCCATATTCTTTTTCTTTGGAGGCTGTAATCTAGTTTGCATTAGAAACTGCAAATAACTGGACACTGCAGATGTGTTGAGGTTATACAATAATGAGCTCTTTGAAAGAACAGGGGTTATGTAGCCTGCCCTGAAAGCAGACAAAGAAGAGTGTTTTCTTTTTAAAAGTTGCAATCTTAACAGCCAATGACTAAGGTGCCAAAGCCTTAGAGCTAAACCTGAAAGAGGAATCATAACCTAGTCTTGGAATCTGTGCTTGGAAAACAAAATAGAAATGCCAGGGAAGCAGATTTTTAACTTCATATCTGGCCATTTTCCCAAGCTTTGTGAAATTGATTGATTGATTGCTTTATTATTTATTTATTTATTTATTTATTTATTACTTAGATTTGTATGCCCCCCCTCTCCGAAGACTCTATGCCGCCGACTAACTACTGTATACAGATGATCAGAGCAGATTTAAAATGGTTTATTGCCATGGATCATAGATCTGCATCTTCTCCCCATTGCTCAACAATTATGTTCATACAAATTAGGATTAACTTGATGATCCTATGCATGCTAAAAATATTACTTCTGATGACCCGTTCCTATGTCTCTGTACGGAAACTCCCAGAGGATGTTTCTGTATTGCACTTGCTAGTTCTATCATCTACATCAGGGCTACATCAGGGCTGTCAAAATCGAGGCCCACAGGCCACATCCAGACTGTGGGGTGCTTAAATCAGGCCTATGGAGCTGGAAACAGTGGAAGGACTGGCCTGCAATGGTTCTTCCAGCAAAAACAGCGTTTGGGAGGGCCACACATCCCTGTCAGGCCAAAGCCATCATGTGGAGTTAGAGACTTTGGCCTGCCACAGTAGTACAGCATTAGGGGAATTGGGAGGGGTAGTGAGTGAGAGGGAAAGTTACTAGCCACAACAAATTCCTTTCTTCGAGTTCTGCATCAACTGAAGAAAAGAGGAAGTTGGTGAAATCCCTGCACTCGGACTGGTTCTCGTGATGAACTTGTAGGTGTAGGGATATAAGATGAATGTTAACTTGGATGGGTGTTGTGGTTAGCTCTGGCCCAGCTCCTGCACCAAGGACTGTGGATGTGGAGGAGACATCCACATGTCGCAGGCCTGTTTTGCACCCAGTGGAATTTGCTGATGAAGGCTCCTCTGACCAAGAAGACATGAGTTACCGGGAGGAGGAGAGTGTGGCAAACAGTTCAGACGGAGATCAAGTATCTCTCTCCTCCTTGGATTCAGAACAAGAGTTAATGATACAGCCACACATGCAGAGAGCGATGCATAGGCAGCAACAACTGAGAGATTATTATCAAAGAAAATGAGGCCACCTGTGGTTGGGTGGGGCTGTGATAATTATTGAGGCTGCTATAAAGAGCAGCGTGTGGGTTTGGCCATTGTGGAGGATTATCTGATCATTGTGTTTCGTGCCTGCTTTGCTGACTTCGACCTTGGTGTGTTGCTTTTCCCCCGCTTTGAAACTAAAGCAGAGCAAAGGGTGTTTCATTTTGTGAAAGAAGAAGGACTGTGAATTGCCTCACAGCTGCAAGCTAAGTATAACAGAACTGATAAGGGACTTGTACAAATTACCAGTTTGTTTGGAGATGAGTGCTCTTTGCTATACCAAAAGAGGGCTTAGTTTAAGTGAATTTTCATTATGAAGAACATTGTTTTGAATTTTCAAACGTGTGTGTGTCTGAAATTTGTACCTGTGAATTTTTGGGAGGAGTCTACCAGAGAGCCTGACAGAACAGATGGGGTAATGGAAAGACATTAGTATCTGAATGTGACCAACATGTCTCTGTTAATAAATCGAACCTTGAATGACAGAATTGCACTGGAACTTGATTTATTTCTCAGATGTTATTTGGGGCACTGACAGTCTCCTTCCCCCCCCCCTCCAGCTCCATTTTTTCTTGCAGAAAGTTGCAGGAGGCTGTTGCAGCCAAAAACAGAGCTTGGGAGGCCTTTTTCACTGACAGAGCCTCGGGTTGCCATAGGTGTTATGTCCTACTTGAACTAGCTGAAAGCTAAACGCTAATTGTTTCTGACGCGGCAAGTCAAAATAGACTTGCCGCCAAAAACAAATGGCTGTCAAAAAAGTTCCCACGTTTTAAAGAGTATAAATAGGCGCAGCTTTCGCCCCTGCCTCAGTTGAAGCTTGCCTTCAGAGCTAGAGCATTACTGGTTACTCTGTTTTAATAAAAGATCTGTTACCAACTTGTAGTCTCCAGCCTCTGATTTAACAATAGGTGCTCTCAACATGAGTAACGTCAAGCTGCCGTGCCCACCCCAACCTTCCGAGGTCAAACACAACTCTGATGTGGCCCTCAATGAAACCGAGTTTGACAACCCTCATCTATATTATGCATGCTAGAAGCATAGCAGATAGAGTCAACTTGTGGCACCATCAGGCATCTTCAAGCTATAGCAGTTGCATTGATGTCAACAGCAGAAGCCCAGATAAAATCTCAAATATTGCCAAATGAATTTCTTTGTATTACTATAAGGGAAACTAATGGTAGAAGTACAAGTCAAACCAGTATGTTTGATCGGTATATTTAAATTAATTAGTTGGCTCTAATGGAGAAGACTGGAATTAACTTCTGAAAATTATACTTCAAAGGACTGTAGAGAACAATAGCAGTCCTGAAGCCTTATCACTCTGTGTTCTATTGTTTTATTTATCAGCGCATATTCAATTTTGGAGGGAAATTAGAAATTTTTTATTTAAAAAAAGCAGTATAAAGAAGTGTAGAAGTTAATTTCTCTCTTTTTCCTTATTGTACTTACTTACTTACTTACTTACTTTCTTACTTATTAGATTTGTATGCTGCCCCTCTCCGAAGACTTGTGTTTACTTGTCTTTATAGATGAATCAACAAATGCACCTTTAATTTGTTTTTTAAACTTTATGTATATTTGACTTGAGACCCAGTTTGCTAGGTAGTTGATAAATTATACAAAGAATTAGAATAATGCAAGCTGGTTATTTTCAGATAAATCAGAAATAAGCAATCTGTATCTCTTAAATTCTTGCAGAACGTCATCTCTCAGCATCCCTTATCCTTGATCATGTTGCTTGAAGCTGCCACTATAGAATTGTTAAACCCAAAAGAAAAAATGTATGAATATTTCAAGACTGGACTAATTTTGTGCTTTATGATTATAAGCCCAAACAACATTGGTATCTACCTGGAATGTTGAGATAATTGCCCCAGTTAGCCATCTAAAGTTCTGACTCACCATGGAATCACAAGCCTGGGGTGGTCTAGTCCAAATGTTTTGATTTAACTAATTTGAATTTCTGAGCTGCTATCTTTTAAATACCTGCGTAGCCTGGACTTCATTTTTGTTTTAATGGCCCCTGACCAATATTCAGAAATTGTGTCAGAATATTTATATTCAGCAATTATCATAGCATCAAACGCTCCTTCCCCTTCCCCCCAAACTACAAAGCGGTATTTCTTAAGCACTTGGTACCTGAGGCATTTCTTCTTAACTAGCTTTATTTTATGAAATTAAAAATCAACATAAAGGAGGTTATAGAGAAATTGTTGTTCAGAATGTGCATGTATCCTGCTGTCACAACCACATGGGGAAGCTATGGGACACTGAAGTAATTTTCAATCTTTCTGTCTCTCAGATACAGAGTTCAAAATCAAATTTGGACCCATAGAAATCATTTTAGCTTGAGAGAGATGATATTATCCACTTCAAGGTGTTACTCCAGATTTGAACTTTAAGCTTTGCTGTATCCTAAAATAATAAGGAAGATTGTTATACAATTTAGGAATCATTGCTGGAAGATGTTTTTGTTTTCCACATGAAACCCTAAATAAAGGCTAACTATTTTCTGATATCCCTTGTAATCCATTCAGATCGAAACAGCCTTATCAGTTTTAAGTTTAAATTAAACTGTGTGCAAAAATAATCTTCTATCCTAGAAAAATGAACTATTTGGAATTAATACAGATATGTTCAAAGTTGGAACTGTTAGTATTGAATCTTTCAGACAGTTAATTCAAGCAGAACTGAAATAATATCTACCTAAATATTTCTAGCAGCTGAGGACTAAACCTTCCTAACTTGAATATCTCCAAAATACTTGAAAATAATATTTGGATAAAACTAAAGAAGAACAATGTCTGATTTTCATTTTTAAAAAATGAAAAGGAATTGGCAGAATACTATTTACCTTTAAATCTGTCATTATAACTTCATTTTAGTAGATTGACATTTTGCAATTCATTCAATTATTAATGAATTGACTATGTTGAATGTATTTAAAAACTAAAACCAGGGGTCCCCAAACTTGGCAACTTAAAGACTTGTGGACTTCCACTCTTAGTATTCTCCAGTCAGCATAGCTGCGATCTATTAGGACAGCATAGCTGGCTGGAGAATTCTGGGAGTTAAAGTCCACAAGTCTTAAAGTTGCCAAGTTTGAAGACATCTGGACTAAAGGATATGATTTCAAACTAAAGTAAACCAATCAACTATTTTTATCAGCATATCTTACATTATTTGTAGAAGGGCAGCAAATGTGGTAAACAATGTATTTCTTCAAGGAACAACAATTAAAAGTATGTAAATCTTATTCTAATTGATTTAGTGAGGAATGAACAATCAATCACCTTTACATGCAATCTTTCCATTTTTAAATTATAGGTTTTTATACTTTTTTTCAGTAGAATAAATGATTAGCACATGAATAGGTTTATCTCTTCTTGGTTATTAGATATCTGCAGGATTTAATGAAGTGAGAAATTTGACACAATTACAAAAAATAAGATACAGCCAACTATTGTATGCTATAACACATTTAGATATATAGTGCTGCTTTTTTCTGGCTAGTTGTGGTTAATTCAGTGCTGTCAGCCCAATTTGATTGATGCTTCTCTTTAGCAGTTTTTTCTTCCACCCGCAGCATTCAATATTAAATCAGAGATCTTATCCATACAAACCAATGACTTTGCTAGCAAGCAAGCACCAAGGGCTGTCCTGTGTTAGACAGAAGGAGATAGTAATCTCAGGTAGCAAATGCCGAAAGGCAATAAGAAGATTGGAAAAAAGAACTATATGATTTTGGTTTTACTAAGGTACTCAGCAGGAGAGAATGTTATCCCTTCCCCAATGCTGAAGAAAGAGTTGTTGACTTTTGCTCATATAATGTTGAATTTTGTGCCCAGAACAACAGAAGATACCTTTCGATTCTTTTACATGTGCCTAATACTGTATATTCTTAATAGTTACTATCACATTGTGAGCTATAGTATTAGTAGTTTAGTTCCTCCATTACACTAAGGCACAAAGCACCAAATCTAATTGTGGCTTACAATGTGTCTAAGCCCAGATATGGGGGTGACCAGAATATCTGCAGATAAAGACCCAAGCACTGCATGATGGGGCAAGCCACCATTCTTGCCCTAGATCCTGCTAACCTAGCAGTCCAAAACCTTGTTGGGTTTGGGAATTTTTTTTGGTCATTTTTATTATTGATGTTTATTAGATTTATATATCTTACCTTTCCAAACTTTCACCTGGGATGGCAGATCTTTTCAAAAGAAATTTGAGCCTTTGTAGTCAGAATAAATACAGAAGATTTGTAAAGCAAAATAGGTTACCCAATATATAAATCCATAAATAAATAAAATCTGGAATGCTGTTAGAATTTCACCAGCTTAAACATCTCAGTGTTTATCATAGCATTTCGGCAGGGCTGGATTGGTTACGCACAGACGGACCATTGGAGGGGGGGGGGGGCTAGATGAAACCATGATGTTTAGTTTTATATTGGTATGCGGGAATTTTATATTCCACTTGCCTCTACTACACTCAACATCTCTTAGTAAAAGTGTCTTTTCGCTTCAACCAAATGGAGTCAACAGATTTACTTTCCAATGGGGTCAGACTGGGGCAGATCTGACAAATGTAGGAATTAGTATTTTGGCTTATCCACATTGTCATTATGTACAACCAATAAAGTAATTAGGGATATGATGCTCTGACAAATAATCACATACTTCAAAATATGCAAAGATACCTAGTGGGATCTATTAGGACAGTGCTTTCTGTCATGGGTATTACCTTGGGGGATATCGTATTGCTTCTGCAAGGCTCCAACCCTGTTGGAGGGCTTTCAGAAGGGCTTTAAAACATGGTTTGATCAACTCACCTGGAGATCACTTGAGAGTTGAGTCTGCTAGATGGTTACCCAATAGTTTATTGGAATTCACTCTTTTATATGATATTTTTTTCACCAGTTTTATCTTTTAATTTATTTTGGTTGTATTTGAATGGTTTTTAAATGTATTTGAATTATTTTACTATGCACCCATAGTAAAAGTTATAATCAGAGATGAGTGGCTAAAAAAAGGTAGAAAGTAAATAAATAAAATCCCTTTTGCATGCCACTTTTACCGGGATTGTGCTTCGCGGCTAATGGTGTCTCATACAAAAAGGAAAAGAAAGTTGCCTTTCAATATTGATCCGTGCGTTCCAGGGTTGGGTTCTAACTTACCTCGTTGCCAGTTTGCTTCCTTCCATGCCATGTGGGCATGCACATGCTTCACACATGCATTTAGCAGTGCCAAAATTTATTTTATTTATTTATGTATTCGATTTTTTTATGCCGCCCTTCTCCTTAGACTCAGGGCGGCTTACAACATGTTAGCAGTAGCACTTTTTAACAGAGCTAGCATATTGCCCCCACAATCCGGGTCCTCGTTTTACCCACCTCGGAAGGATGGAAGGCTGAGTCAACCTTGAGCCGGTGATGAGATTTGAACCGCTAACCTACAGATATACAGTCAGCTTCAGTGGCCTTCAGTACAACACTCTACCTGCTGCGCCACCCCAGCTCTTATATCCAGGGGTGAAAGAAAGCTAAAAACAAGATGGTGACCACATGCACAGTGATGGAAACTCAGCTTCTGCACATGCTCAGAAGATCAAATTTAAAAATAAAAAATATTTTTTAAAAAAAAGATGGTGGTGCCCACAGACTGAACTGGGTCGGTGACATCATCATGGCATCGCCAGTAGGTCGCTACCAGATCAGGCAAACCAGTCCAAACCGGGAGGAACCCAACCCTCTTGTATTTATTCCAAACTTAACTAGTACTTTCCTTGCTCAAGAAACTTGAATTGGAGTCTCATGTGCCTTCTGTGACACTGAAAAAGGAACAGCTCAGAAGTGGCAACATTTTTAATACTCTTTCCCTGTCCTCTTTTCTGCCCAACAACAACCCTGTGAGGTGAGTTAGGCTGAGAGGGAGTGACTGGTCCAAAGTCACCTGCTCTGGCTTTTAAAATAAGGTGAGATTAGAACTCACGGTCTTCAATTTCCCAGGTCTCCTTTGTTGTCTTGCTCCCTCCTACCTCCATAAACAGAAAGGCTAATGCCACTTAAAACATATTTTCCCATAGAGAAATATGCTGTTGCATTTAATTTGTAAATGTTGGTGAAAGGGACAGGAGGACACACAATTTATATTGTGACATATTATGGTTGCCGTTCTAGTATCACAACTTTTCAGAATAACTTATTCCATAGCATTAAGGCAACTGGAAAGAAAGAATCCTATTGTCGTTTTGCTTCACAGCTGGCATTATTTTCAGCTTGTAGAGTCGTATTTACAGCTCTATCATTCAGTCCCCCGTCCCCCCCCCAGTTCTTTCAGATACTGAACCAGTTTCTAATTAGGTCTTTTTCTAAGTCCTGTAATCAAAAAGAGGCTTCCGTTTCAATTTTCCATTTGGTTTTCTCCTGCAACAAATATAACCGTTAATGTGACTATACATTTTAGCAATAGTAAACCCAGAAAAAAGTGATTTTTAATTTTTTTTTTCATCTTGCTTATTTGGTCACATACCACATATTGCTACAACATTTCTTCCCTTTCAGCGTAAGCACAGGAAATTATTTCAGCTAGCTTTATTTTTGGAGTATTACTGGAAGATGAAACTAGTAGAAATCAGGAATCAGTACTGCCTTGTAATCTTTCAAGCATGCTTTTTGCAAAATGTGAGGGGAAAAGTCCGTATTAAAATGGCAAGCATGAAGTACAGCTCAAAAGAAAAATTGATTTTATGCCTGTTGTACTTGACAAGTTATTTTAGAATGGAATATATGGACTCACTAAACGGTGTAAACTATTCTTTGTTGGCTACAGATAAACAGATCTCAGAAAATACCTTTTTTTCTGAGAGGATCCAGCAGAATATTGAATCTAAGCAATTTTTTTGCCAAGGGACTTTTGCTTAATGCTTACAAAACTATGCTTTGCTTTACCTCACTGTGAAAAGCCCAGGACAATAAAATTTGGTTCATGTGGAAAAGAATGGTACAGGAAGTCCTCAAATTATCAATCTACAATTGAACTCAGAAGTTATGTTGTTAAGTGAGAAATTTGTTGAGTTTTATTTTATTTATTAATTGGATTTATATACCGCTCCTCTCCGAGGACTCTGAGTTTTGCCCCATTTATGACTTTTCTCACCACATTTATTAAGAGCATCACTGTGGTTCTTAAACATGGTTGTTAAGTGAATCTGGCTTCTCCATTGCTTGCCAAAAGTTCGCAAAAGGGGATCACAGGATTCCAAGACACTGTAACAGTCATAAATGTCAAGCAGCCGAATGTAAATCACATGACCATGGAGATGCAACAATGGTCATAAGTAGTGTTGGGCGAAGTTCAGGTTCGGGTTCAGCACCCGAATTTTTTTAAAAGTTCGGGTTCGGCACCTGAACCCGAACTTTGCCGAACTTTCATGTTCGGCACTCGGGAAAGTGCCGGGAAGCGCCACCGCCCAGCTGTCACCTTCCGGAACAGCCGGGGCACTTCCCGGCGCTCTCCCAAACCCAAACCCAAACTTTTGCCAAACTTCCAACTTCAGGTTTCGGGAGACTGCCGAGAACCACCCCAGCTGTTTCTGAAGGTGACAGGCTGGGCGGCGGCGCTTCCCAGAACCACTGGGGAGCTGTCAGCTGGTCGGGAGGCGCAAAAGGAGGTGGGGAATCCCACAAGGGGATTCCAGGGGCGGAGCTTTGACGTCACTGAGACGTCCTTCCTGAAGTCCCCATTTCAGCCAGCCAGGAAGGATGTCTCAGTGACATCAAATCTCTGCCCCTGGAATCCCCTCATGGGATTCCCCACCTCCTTTTTCACCTCCCAACTGGCCGACAGCTCCCTGGCTGTTTCAGAAGGTGACAGCCGGGCAGGGGTGCTTCCCGGCTTTCTCCAGAGCCCGAACCCAAACTTTTGCCAAACTTCTGAGTTCGGCGTTCGGGAGGGCAGCGGCACATCTGTCACCTTCAGAAACAGCCAGGGTGCTTCTCGGCGGTCTCCCAAATGCCGAACTCCGAAGTTTGGCAAAAGTTTGGGTTCGGGTTCGGGCTCCGGAGAATGCTGGGAAGCGCCCCAGCTGTTCCGGAAGGTGACAGCTGGGCAGCAGCACTTCCTGGCGCTCTCCCGAACGTCGAACTCAGAAGTTCGGCAAAAATTCAGGTTTGGGTTCGGTATACACTAGTTGGGTTCGCCCAACACTAGTCATAAGTTTGAAAAATGGTCACTTTTTTTAAACATTTTTTGAAAGTTTTCTTCTTTAAATATTGTTTGGTTCATAGTCCATTGTCTTGAATGGTTATTAGTTGAATCTCTCCATTTTAACAATATGGGGTTATGATCTGCCCAGGAGTTTGGAAGTATTTGTATGTCTGTTACTTCATTGATAAATTCTAAATCAGCCCAGGCCATATCAATGCGGGACCATGACTTGTGAGGAAAAGAGAAAAAAGTGTATTGTCTATTGTTTGGATTAAAGTGACGCCATATGTCTTTTAGCGCTAATTCAGTTGTAAGTTGTTCAAAAGTTGTCGGTAGTTGTTTTCTCTTTTTCATTTGCTTAGTGCTTTTATGGTCCTTTTTCCTGTCTAATATTGCATTGAAGTCGCCTGTTATTATTATATTTGTTAAGTTTAATTCCGTGATTTTTTGATGTAGCTTTGCATAAAAAGTGGATTGATTTATTGTGGGAGCATAGATTGCGATTATATGTATTTTTTTTGTTCCTGATGTAATTTGTACTATTAACATCTGTCCGTTGTCATCTGTGTAAATTAGTTTAGGGTTAAGTTTAGGTTTAATGTATAGTACTACTCCTCTTTTCTTGACTTCAGCAAGGGATGAGAAGATTTCTCCAAGCTTGGGATGGTTTAAGATTAATTGGTCTTGTTTTTTTACATGCGTTTCTTGGAGATAGATTATACAGTAATCCCTCACCTATCGCGGGAGTTACGTTCCAGACCTTGCCGCGATAGGTGAAATCCGCAATGGGGAATTTATCCTCCTTCCCACCAGCTCCGGATGCCTGGAGGCGAGCAACGGCCGGCTAACCTTTCCCCCCCACTACTACTTACTCTGTTCTTTGCAGCAGTTCGGCCAAATGTTGTGTTTTTTGCCTTGCCCCAGCTGTAAAGTCCCTGGTGAGCTGCCCCGGCTGTTTCTTTTTTTCTCTCTCTCTCTTCCGCCCTCGAGCACTTCCTCTTCCGCCCTCGAGCCCAGTCTGGAAATCCCCGCCGCATCGCGTCGCGTTCCTTTCTTTTTTTTCCTTTCGGCACTGGCGAGGGGGATTGAACGAGGGGACGGGCCTCCACCGGAGCTCAGTCCCCGCCCCGCTCATCATTTGGGAGTCCCGCTGGGGGATTCTAGCGCTTGTTTGTGTGGTAAAATCATTCAAATGAAGCTGACTTCAAAACCCGCGATGAAGTGAAGCCGCGGCAGGTGAAGCGCGATAGAGCGAGGGACTACTGTATCTGCTTTTTGTTGTTCAATTTTGTAGAATGTTTTTTTCCTTTTACTAGGAGAGTTGAGGCCGTTGATATTGATAGAGAATAGTCTTATTTCATTGTTCGGTAAGGGTTTTTTGTGATGTAAGTTAGTTTGCTGGTTCTCTTCTTTTCTCCTTTCTCGCCTCCGCTTGAGATCTTGTTGTTGGGCCGTCTCTGCCATATTCTTCCATTAATTTAAGTCCAGTTTCCTTATCTGCGAGAGTGTCTTCAGAGCTGATTTCATCCAGGCTAGATTTATCTTTTGATTCTTGCTCCCTAATACATTCCTCATCTACCTTTTTGATGACTTGATCGTAAAAGTCCCTTGCATCTTCTATCGAAGTTATTTTGTATTTTTTGTCAATTAAGGAGATAAGCATTCCCTCAGGTGTCAGCCATCTAAATGGTATCTTGTTTCTGTTGAGTTTATTAGCTAGGGTTTGATAGGGTTTCCGCTTTTCACGCACTCGTCTGGGAACTTGACGAAGGACTATGATCTCTTTTCCTTTATATGATGGAGGATTTTCCTTTGACATATTGTAAATTTCGTCTCTTATAGTACGCTTTGTGAATCTAATATGTACTTCCCTAGGTAGACGATTTCTTTTTGCATAGCTTGTAGATAGTCTGTAAATTCCATCCATTTGTTGGTACATTTCCTGTGGCGTTTTGTTTGCGATGGGTGCAAGAATTTCTGACATGATCTGGGGCAGGTTTTCTTCGCTTGATTCGCTAATATTCTGAAACCTCAAGAAAAATGCTGATTTTTCAAGCTCAAGATTTAAAATGGCCTCTTCCAGATTTTTATTAATATATTCTGTTCTACTTTCTGCGTATTGTAATCTGGTTTCCATTCTATCATTTAGTTCCTCAATTTTTTTAATTTTTTCATCATTCTGTGTGAGTGTTCCATGCATCATCGCTATCTTCTCATCAAGCTGTCCAACACGATCGTCAATTTTCTTAATATATTCTTTGATATCTTCCTTCATTGCACCCATATTTCCCATTATTAATTCATAATTCTGATCCATTGATGTCTGCATATTAATCATTATTTCTTGTAGGGAAGCTAGGGTGATGGGTGCAGCTTGGTCTGATTGTACAGCTGATGTTTTGTCAGTAGAAGAGTTTTCTAAGTTACGCTGGATGGTCGGGGTTGAAGATTGAGGTGCTGCCTTCTTTCAAGCTTTAGTACTTGTGTTTGTATTAGTAGATGACATTTTGAATATTTTATGGGAAAGTCAGACAGAGTATAGTAAAAGATACAGAAATATGAGTTTCGCTTATACTCAAAATGTTTGATACTATTGAATTAAATGAACTATTGGAAATTGAGGACTACCTTTATTTCTAAGAGCCAGATGATAGAGCTTCGGATCTGAGCCTTCCTTTTGTGACCCTAAAAGGCCTTCAAAGAAGAACTGATATACCATCCTGATGTCAAGCACAGGAAATGACCAGTCCAATCAGTTCAGATGAATATATAGGTTTATTGTATGCTAAAGATTCTCTACAAGGATCTGAACTACTAACAATAAAGTGAGTTGGCAGTCGATAAGAGTCAATGGAGGCTGATGATGCATTTAACCCCTCCCTTGGGCTCAGCATTGTCCTATATATAAAGTAAACTATCATTCTACCCATGCCACTACATATGTAGCTTTGTAAACAGAACAAATTCCCACAGGCATAATGGAGGCAACTTACAGATTGAAGAGTGGGGGCTTGAAACTGATTTACCTCTTTTTAAAATAATATTATTTATTCTATTTAAACATTATCTAAAAGTGAAAGTGGATGAGGCCTCTCAGTTGCTACTTGCTGATATATTAGAAGGATAAAAGGAATGATTTTACCTATTGAAAGTGAAACCACAATAACAGTGTCAGATGATGAATTAGATTGATAGTGAGGAAGTCAAATTATTTATAGAGTCCAGTAGCACCCTAGATTGGAAGGAAGAGAAAAGGCCAAGATAGCAATAGTTTTATTTGTTCCTATCTGTATTTTTGTCTAAAGGTCTTCTAGTCATTTCAAGATAATTTTTAATCTATTTAAAATCAAATTAGTGGAGCAGGAAAGTCAAGAACCTCTCCCCTCATCCCAATCCTTGACTTAATAGAAATCCCAGTTTATAGTTGAAAGCATGTATTTCCTTAACAAATCTTCCACTCATCCTGATATAAAATGCATGCAACTCAAGCTAAATCTCACAGGGAGCCGTAATAATATAGCACCACTACCAAGCTGTCTGTTTTTCCTGCCCTTTGAACTTATCAGCTCAATTACTCCCAGCTGACTCTTTCCACCAATAAGAGCAGTTAAACCAATCAGAAAGTTTCCTAATTGCCTTGTTTAATGTTATCTATGATTCCCTGTGTTATTTCTTAATTTCCTAATTAAGAAAGACATTTCTTATTTCTTAAATAAGCCAAATTCATAAACTGCATTTATTACTAACATCTCTGGCATGTTAGGAGCGGACCTAATCATGGATCCTGTAAAAAAATCACAAACTCAATGTCAGGTGTGCTTCCATTCAAAATCCAGGAAAGAAAAATACAACTCCATGATAATAGAGAAGCGTAGTTTTAGTAGACAAGAACTGATAGCAAGATAATGAGAGCAAGATCTGAGGCAAAAGGCGCGTAATTGACATATAGAAATTATCCCCAAACCCTCCCCTCAGAACACCTCTGGCAAATCATCAAATCTCAATGCCCAAGATGTCATGTGGACACAGGTCCAGGTTGGGCTTTCACATCTGGTCTGCCAAAACTGTTGACCTTGAGTAGGCTGTAAACATATTCAACCTGTCTGGCTGTACGTGATGGGAACTTTCCTCCCTACTCAGATAAAAAAAGAGACATTCCAGCCCAGCTCCCATATTACTCCAACACTCCGCAGTCTGCATTGGCTGCCGATCAGTTTCTGGTCACAATTCAAAGTTTTGGTTATGACCTATAAAGCCCTTCATGGCACCGGACCAGAATATCTTCGGGACCGCCTCCTGCCGCACGAATCCCAGCGACCAGTTAGGTCCCACAGAGTCGGTCTTCTTTGGGTCCCGTTGACTAAACAATGTTGTCTGGCGGGACCCAGGGGAAGAGCCTTCTCTGTGGGGGCTCCGACCCTCTGGAACCAGCTCCCCCCTGAGATTAGGATTGCCCCCACCCTCCCTGCCTTTCGTAAACTCCTTAAAATCCACCTCTGTCGTCAGGCATGGGGGAACTAAAACATCTCTCCCTTGCCCATGTTGTTTTGCCATTTGATTGATTGACTGTGTGCCTGTTTTTATATATATTGGGATTGTTTTGTGAATTTTTTAACTTAAAATTGTAATTAGATTGGTGGGCATTGGATTTGTTACTATGTACTGTTTTTATTATTGTTGTGAGCCGCCCCGAGTTTGCGGAGAGGGGCGGCATGTAAATCCAATAAATCTAATCTAATCCCCCCCATACCTGAACACCGTCCTCCCCCCATTTCTATGGCAGCCAAAGCAAGCAGGCAGTATGGAGGCTGACACTCAGTTTTATAATGCACTTGACTCTCATTAGCATGAGAATCCAACAGCGATTCTTATATTTGTTATTATTTGCAAACTAGTCTTATTCTAATGCACTTGAAAGAGAAACTTGTTCAGTATAACTAAAATTCATTGTATATATTCCTGGGTTCTCAGGTTTACTATGATCATTCATTGTTCCTTTTTAAACAGCAAGAACAATAGCAACTGAATGCATCTTGGAAAGAGTAATTTATCAAAGTACCACTTCATTTAAATAAGACTTATGGAAGAATAGAAAAGACATTTCTTCCGTAGATTATTTGCAGAAAGATTTAAGAGCAAAGTTTCAAGAGATTTAAGAGTAAAGGTCCTGAAGAGCTTCTTTCTGAAGCTCAAGTAATGGGATTATGATTAAATTAACTTGCAGGTATTCTGACAATAAATCGTTCCTCTTCAACAGCACTAAAAATAGAAGTATTTGGTCACTATTCTTTGGAAGGAGTTTCATATATGATGGATAGCACTGGAGAAAAAAATCAAGATAATTCATAACATTCGCTAAAATTAAAACATGAATATTTTAAAGATATGATTATAGAATGAAATGCCATATGGCATTCAGACATTTCCACATACTAAAAATAAAAAAGAAAGAGATGCTAGAATTGATCTTGAATTCTGGTGGACGACAGTATAGAACTGGCTTTTCATTCTCATCTTCTAGGATGCTGTTTGACTTCGTAGTTTAGCCAATAGCACTGAAATTCCCAGGTGGTCTCCCATCCAGAAATAACAGCTGTATTGTTTTGTCCCTGAACACAGTACACAAGAGACAGAATGTCTATGGAGATTCTCATCATCCAGGTCATAGTTGTCCTACAGGTCCTTTTTCAAGAGGCAACTGGACTTTCTGGTTTTTTATCCAAGAAGAGTGGAAAAAGCCTTCCCTGGACCCAGCCGTACTTAACAACTATCGTCCAGTCTCCAACCTTCCCTTTATGGGGAAGGTTGTTGAGAAGCTGGTGGCGCTCCAGCTCCAGCGGTCCTTGGAAGAAGTCGATTATCTAGGTCCCCAGTAGTCGGGTTTCAGGCCCAGTTACAGCACGGAAACTGCTTTGGTCGCGTTGATGGATGATCTCTGGCGGGCCCGGGACAGGGGCTTGTCCTCTGTCCTGGTGCTTCTTGACCTCTCAGTGTCTTTCGATACCATCGACCATGGTATCCTTCTGCACTGGCTGGAGGGGTTAGGAGTGGGAGGCATTGTTCTTCAGTGGTTCTCCTCCTACCTCTCCGGTCGGTCGCAGTCAGTATTAGTGGGGGGTCAGAGGTTGACCCCGAGGTCTCTCACTTGTGGGGTGCCTCAGTGGTCGGTCCTCTCCCCCCTGCTATTCAATATCTACATGAAACCTCTGGGTGAGATCATCCAAGGGCATGGGGTGAGGTATCATCAGTACGCTGATGATACCCAGCTTTACATCTCCACCCCATGTCCAATCAACGAAGCAGTGGAAGTGACGTGCCGGTGCCTGGAGGCTGTTGGGGCCTGGATGGGTGTCAACAGACTCAACAGATGGAGTGGCTGTGGGTTTTGCCTCCCAAGGACAATTCCATCTGTCCGTCCATCACCCTGGGGGGGGATTATTGACTCAGAGAGGGTCCGCAACTTGGGCATCCTCCTCGATCCACAGCTCACATTAGAAAAACATCTTTCAGCTGTGGCGAGGGGGGGCATTTGCCCAGGTTCGCCTGGTGCACCAGTTGCGGCCCTATTTGGACTGGGACTCACTGCTCACAGTCACTCATGCCCTCATCACCTCGAGGTTAGACTACTGTAACGCTCTCTACATGGGGCTACCTTTGAAAAGTGTTCGGAAACTTCAGATCATACAGAATGCAGCTGCGAGAGCAGTCATGGGCTTCCCCAGGTATGCCCATGTTACACCAACACTCCGCAGTCTGCATTGGTTGCCAATCAATTTCCGGTCACAATTCAAAGTGTTGGTTATGACCTATAAAGCCCTTCATGGCATCGGACCAGAATATCTCCGAGACCGCCTTCTGCTGTACGAATCCCAGCGACCGATTACGTCCCACAGAGTGGGCCTTCTCCGGGTCCCGTCAACTAAACAATGTCGGTTGGTGGGCCCCAGGGGAAGAGCATTCTCTGTGGCGGACCCAACTCTCTGGAACCAGCTTCCCCCAGAGATTAGAACTGCCCCTACCCTCCTTGCCTTTCGCAAACTCCTTAAAACCCACCCTTGTCGTCAGGCATGGGGGAACTAAGATATCTCCCCCGGGCCTATATAATTTATGTATGGTATGTTTGTAGGTATGTCTGCTTAAAAATGGGGGTTTTTAACTATTTTAAATTTTAAATTTTAAATTATTAGATTTGTCAGGAATTGTTTTTATTGTATTGTTAGCCACCCCGAGTCTACGGAAAGGGGCGGCATACAAATCTAATAAATAAATAAATAAATAAATAAAATAAATAAATAAATAAGAAGCTTCTTGGATGAGAAGCAAAATGTCTTCAAAGAAAAACCAGTTGCTTCTTGAAAGAAAAAAGAAAACGATTCAAATATACTTTTTTTGTCAAATGTGAATCCTGGCAAGGTTATAAGAGTGAATACAAGTGATGTATGTAATTCATTTGACATTCATTTCAATTATTAGATTCAAATTATAGATTAGATTTTCTTACTCAGAAAATGCGAGTAGGGCAGCTCTTGAAGACTATCCAGAAGCTACGGCTGGTGCACAATGCAACAGTGTGGGCCATTATGTTTGCTTCTAAAATAACAGATGTTGCACCTCTCTTTTGCTAAGTGCATTGGTTACCAATCCGTTTGTGGATTCAATTCAAGGTTCTGGTTTTTACCTTTAATGCCCTGCTTGGTATGTGGCCTGGTTAAAGAATAGAATAGAATAGAATAGAATTTTTTTATTGACCAAGTGGGATTGAACCCACAAGGAATTTGTCTTGGTGCATATTTGATGGGATTACCTTTTCCCAATGACATTTGTCCATTCTGCAGAAGACAAAGTCCCACCAACTAGGGAGTTACATTTGGCAGATTCTGAGTTTTGGCCTTCTCTGCTGTGGTGCCCACTTTATAGAATATTCTGCCTTTGTGAAATGAGGCTACCTTAATCCCTTTTGAGTTTATGGCAATCCCTTAACATATCCCTCCTAGGGGACTGATGAAATATTCAGATGGTTCCACTGGTTTTAATTTCTGCTCATCCCCCAATATTCCATATAATTTACTTCTTGCTTTTTTAAAATAATTGTAGACCTTTTAATGCTAATTTGTTATTGTTTTGTAAATGTTCTTCTATTCTTTTCTTGTTTTTAGCCTTTTCCATTTTCTCGTCTCCTTTGTTATAATTCCCTCATAGAGTAACCCTCAGGTCAGATGGTTGGAGCTTGGCATAAAAGCTCTGATTATTTCTGATATAAGGCAACAGAGATGAGCTGAAAAATTGCTTTAAAAAACGGGAGCCTGGCTTCGTACAGGGCTCTGAGGCCATCATATTATTTTAATTGGAATTAAACTGGTAAATCTCTTTGAAAAAGGCTTGGAAGGAAAAATGACCTTCCATCTTCACAGCACACCCATCGGTAGTGACCCACATTTTGAGAAATGTTACCTTAGGTTCCAAAAAAAAGAAAAAAAAGTTGGTCTTATTTATCTATGAATAGTAGTTGTATCAAGTCAGTCTAAGTCAGTTCTTTACATCCTACCTGTGGCTAGAATAAAAAAAAGATATCATGTGCTGCAGCTATATATCCATTGGAAGGGAGTAAATAGCATGCGTGCAACATGAAATCACAACAGAACTCACATTGGTTTAACATACTTGTTATAAAAGGAAGGAAGTGCAGAACGAAATAAATAAAATGCTAAATATTAATTGGATAATTACAAAAGAAATAGCGATATTAATTAAACAAAAAGAACTAAGAGATTTTAAAGAAATAAAAACTGCAGCACTGGAAAGTGCTTAAGCGGTAGTGGTATTGGGTTGGAAAGAGTCTATAAAACGGACACTACAGAACTGGTACTGGTACATGGTGGATCACATTCATTTTGAAATCATGGAAATAAGATTAAACAACTTTGATGAAAATAAACTGGAGAAGCTGATGGTACGATGGAATAAGGTGAAAGGTTATATGCTGAGTAGAATCTGTGACGAAAATGTGAAAAATAAACTCCAATCACTCTTTCAATAATAACAGATGCAAAGTAGAGCTAAGGAAACTAGTAAATATTTGAAACCCCCGCAATTGGTGGTGGTGGTGATGGTTATTGTCAGTCTGGTGATGGGCACATGCACTGTGCACTGTTTTATGTTTGTTTTATGTAACCTTATGTGCAAAACCAATAAAAATATATTTTTTTAAAAAAGGTTTAACATACTTGCATCCTATATTGCGATAGTAGAAAAGAGCACACTGTACACATGTTCAGCACTTCTGCATCATCATTGTTATCTATAAATACTTGTAGACTACATTTGTATGCAGCTTTTCATTTCCCCCAAAAGCTGTTTGCCTAAATGAAAGAATAATGCAGAGTGACAACGGAGGCACTCAGAGAGATAGCAGACCTTTCCAAGTCTACTCATCCATGAGGCTTATACCATACCTGATTCCATTTTAAACATATACATGAAAACATGTACTTTAAGCATATGTTGGTAGTTCTAAAATGACCCAGAGATTGTTTTTTTATTAAGGGTTTTAAATGGTTTTTAATTTTGGATTTGTACTGTTTTTGTTGTTGTGAGCCACCCCGAGTCTTCGGAGAGGGGCGGCATATAAATCTAAATAATAATAATAACAATAATAATAATGATAATAATAATAATAATAATAATAATAATAATAATAATAATAATAAACTACCATTTACCAGTGGGGCAAAGAACTGGTGGGATCATAAGCCCGAAAAAGTGGTCGAAAATGAGCAAGCAAAACTACTGTGGGACTTCCGACTTCCGACTGACCGAATTCTGAAGCATAACACATCAGACATCCTGATTGTAGAGAAAAAGAAAGTATGGATCATCGACATCGCAATCCCAGGGGACAACAGAATTGTGGAGAAGCAGCTAGAGAAATTAGTGAAATGCAAAGATCTAAAAGTCGAGCTGCAACGACTCTGCCATAAGCCAGAGAAAGTGATCCCAGTGGTACTTGGCACGCTGGGCGCAGTGCCAAAGGATCTCAGCGGACATTTGAAAACCATTGGAATTGACAAAATCTCCATCTGTCAAATGCAAAAGGCCACTTTACTTGGATCGGCAAACATAATTCGCTGCTATATCACACAGTCCTAGGTGCTTGGGAAGTGCCCGACTGGTGATGAAATACGAAATCCAGCATAGTGATCTCGTTTGCTGTGTTGTATTGACATAATAATAATAGTAGTAATAATAATAATAATAATAATAATAATAATAATAATAATGCATCACTTTGCCTAATTCAAAATGGATGTTTCAGCAATGTCTCTTCTGAGAATACATCTTAATGTTCGAAAGAATTTGAGGGGACTTTAATGTGTGATATCCTTTGATATGAAAACACTGTGAGAAAGTGATTCTTTATGTCTACAAATTGGTGCTAGCTTTCCAAAATCCAAAATTGTTTATTTTCTTTACAGAAACCATATTTCAAAGCCTAACTATTCTGCAATGACATATCCTTTCGGTCACTTACCTGAACTTATACTATGTTCTGCCACCAATGCAGTAGATAGATTTAACAGTAGGAAAAATGTGCATGCATCATTTATCAGTTCATACATGGATCTGGTATAATAATGTAGAAAAGTACCTTATATGAAAACTTAGAGAAAAAGCTCTAGCAAACATTTACAGCAATAGGAAAAAATCTACTTATGGTTCATTACTGAAATATGGTTCATATTGAAATAATTGAAAACATACCTGTAAATACAAGTTTGCTTGTTTCTTTAAATTCATATACTGGTAGAATTCAGTTTTGCATACTTTGCATTCTGTGAATGATAAAACTCGATTGGAGTTCCTCCTCTGCATTTCGCTTTCTACAAGTTTTCATTTCCCTACCTCCATAATAATGTTTTAATTTTTCCCCTTCCAAATGGACTCTTTTATGTTTTTTATTTACTGTCCCTGGCAGAATAATTGAGCACAGGAATTACACCTCCTGCAAAGTTCCAAAAGACTTTCGTTTTGGTACTCAAGTAATAGATAATCAGATAGTTCAGGAAAGGATGTATACTCTATGTTTTACCTAGTTATATGTAAGGATTGGATTTTATTTGAAATGAAAGGCATAAACTCTGGATTTAAAAACTAATGGAATTCAGGCGCTTACTTACTGATCCATAGCCTTTGGTTAGATTGTGTGTCAAGTCAACCCAGCAGTCAGCTTGTAGAACAAATAACATATTTGCACAAAAATGAAAAAAGATTTCTGGTAGATGCAGCCAACCAGAAGATTCAGGGAATGCTTCTTGTGGGTTACTATCAGAAATATTTTCTACTCTGCCTGATAGCTGTAAAATCCTTGGGAAAGAAACCTCCTCAAATAATGTTGGCTTGTGAACCATACAGAAAAACTGTTATCCTATATTTCACCATAATTTAATGTTGTATCTTGCAAAATCTATCATTAGTAAGGCTGCACAATATATAGAAACCTACTTCCTTTAGCTGACAATTTCCAAATCAGATCTCAGACAGATGTAATAAAATATGTATTTTTAAAAATCTAAGCAGTCTATCAAATATACATGATTTAAAAAACATACAAATTATATAAAGGGGGCAACATTAAGAACTGTAGATTAGATTAAAGGGAGTAAAACTGTATCCCAGAATATTAAATACTACGAATCCCAGCGATCGGTTAGGTCCCACAGGGTTGGTCTTCTCCGGGTCCCGTCGACTAAACAATGTCATTTGGCGGGACCCAGGAGAAGAGCCTTCTCTGTGGCGGCCCCGACCCTCTGGAACCAGCTCCCCCCAGATATCAGAGTTGCCCCCACCCTCCTTGCCTTTCGCAAGCTCCTTAAAACCCACCTCTGTCATCAGGCATGGGGGAATTGAAATTTTTTCCCTTCCCCCTAGGCTTATAGAATTTATACATGGTATGCTTGTTTGTATGATTGGTCTTTTAAATTGGGGGGGTTTTAGATTATTTTTTAATATTAGATTTGTTACATTGTTTACTTTGTTGTTGTTAGCCGCCCCGAGTCTTCAGAGAGGGGCGGCATACAAATCTAATAAATAAAATAAATAAATAAATAAACATTATTTTTAAAAGAGGGCTATCATTGTGATGGTTCTATCATTTTGGTTATGTAAAGTATGCAGTTTTTAAAAACCACTTGAAGTCAACCATAGAAGATCTTAAGACTTGGTCAATATGTGTATTTGTACAATGACCTTCTAGTCTAAAATACGCAGCAATGGGAAAAGGTCTACTGTTAAGAGTTTGGGTAGCTGACTCAAGCAAAAACCAAGATTCCCACAGATACTTCTTAAACAAGATTTATTGAATAGGTAAGGGATAAGATTTCAGAAATTTCAGCCCTGTACCACTTTCAATATACTTTAGAACCAATTCATCTTTTGGTTCAATACAATGGAGGCGTTTTTCACCTTTGCTGAACAGCATTTACCGTATGGCTGTTCTCTTCCTAGATTATTGAGGAATGTGTAGGTAGAGATTTTTTTACTCTGTTTTTTATAACTTTATTGGTTTTTTAAAGATATAAAGTCAGCTAAAAGATAAACGGAAATAGAAAAGTAGGAAAAGAAAAGTCTTAGAAAAGAATAAAGTGAGAAGAGGAAAAAGAGTAAGAGAAATAAAGAATGACTTCCAACTTTTTTTGATATAGATATAAAAATACACCAAACTTTTGCTCATATATTGTTTCGATAGTCCTATGTAACACTAAGCATCAAATCCCAAAATCATTTCTTTCATTACATTTCTTTCAGTTGCTTGAAAAATGTCCAGTAACGGTTTCCAAACAGAAATATAGTTTGCCAAAAAATATTTCCTAAGATCAAAGCTGCCAATTTCACTGTCTCCACTAAAAGTTTTTTTACCCATACAATCTTTAACTTGTTCTTTGTTTCCATTTTCAGTACATTTTGTGCATTATATCAATAGTATGATCCTCAATTGTACAAAGTTTTAGATCAAATTCAATTTTACCCCTTTCAAATCCATAATTCTTCTTATCCAACTTAAATCTACTGAATATAGAGATGCCAATGTTATGTAAAACCTTCTAACTCCAAGATTACACTTGTTTTAAGTTAAATTTTCCTTGAGAACAATTCAACAGATTAGCTGTTTTTGTTTAACTATCATTTCCCATCTTAAAAAAGATTTATTGAGGTGACAACTATAAAATGATTTTAGGAGACAATTTTACCTCATAACTATTCAAAATTCTCAATATGACTCAGGATTTATGAGAACTTTTAATAATTCAGGTACCTAATCATTCTGCAATTATTATTTTTTAAATAGATCATTTTTAGCCCTCATTATCTGCAAAAATACAGAAGGAATTACCTTCATTACAATCATTAAAGCACATTAGCACTACATTAAAGTAATTGACAGTGTACAGATAAGTCACTGTATTTAGTTCTTGGAGGGAAATTGTATCAGCCAAATACCTATTAGAATAAAAAAATAAAATTATTTATGTATGGCAAAAAAAAATATGCGTTTTTGTCTATCTTCTATTTTCTCCAAATTGAAAAGAACGTATTTTCCAAACCAATACTACAGCTCTTGTCAATACCAGCTTATTATATCTTGCCAGCAAGCTGATACTGTATTATTATTTATTTACTTATTTGTTTGTTTATTTATTATTTATTTATTTATTTATTTATTTTATTTATTTATTTATTTATTTATTCAATTTTTATGCCGCCCTTCTCCTTAGACTCAGGGCGGCTTACAACATGTTAGCAATAGCATTTTTTTAACAGAGCTAGGCTATTGCCCCCACAATCCGGGTCCTCATTTTACCCACCTCAATTATGATATTGGTTGATAATTATTGCCCCTGGCTTTTAATGCTTTTATTTTGATTTATGCTCAGTAGTTTAAAATTGGTTGTTTGAATTGTTGCTGTGTTATGTGAGATGGACAGTCATATACTGAAAATACACTAAATAGATAAATAAATGTCTTTGACCCTCCTCAAAGTATTATTTTTATAAACTCTCTTCCTTTATTTTATTTATTTATTTATTATTTATTTATTTATTAGATTTGTATGCCGCCCCTTTCCGTAGACTCGGGGACAATGATTAACATACACTAATATATACTAAAAAGAAAGAATTGTCTCTCCTTCTTCCCTTCCCTGTTGTTGGGATTTTGTAAAAATGGAGGTCCCATAGAGGAAGATTTTCCAAACTTTTTCAGGCTGTAGAACCTATTTGTTAAAACGAATAAATAATTAATAAAAATCCCCTAACCAGAAGCAATGCTCTAGTGCACAATGTTTCTCAACCTTGGAAATTTTAAGCTCTGTGGACTTCAACTCTCAGAATTCCTCAAGTCAGCATGATCTAGATTGCATTTGAGAAACCTGTTGTCAGGCCGAAGCCATTTTAGTTGGGGGTTTTGGCCAGCCACAATTTATACTATTTTAAAATGTATTCTTAGCTGTGGTAATTTGGGAGGGGTAATTGCATGAGGGATATCTGCATGTAGCCATAATAAATTCCTTCTAGATTGTCAAGGTCATCTTTTGTCTCTGCACTTCTACACCTGCATGTAAGGAGATGGGAATTGCTGCCAAGTTGGCAGATGAAGATTGGTCAATGTATTAGTGTGTGTGCACAAGGGCTTATACTTTCTTCTGGATGGAGAAACCCCTGGGATGTCATATTTGGCTTTCTTCAAGATGTGCCTACATAGCTCTGCTAATAAATTGGAACTTTGAAGAACACTTCACCTCAGATTCTGATTTAGTTTTCTATGCTACTTTGAACCCCGACACCTATTTTATTTGTTTCATAAAATCTCATCCAGTCATCCAGCAGTGCAGGGAGATGACCAAAAAAAAAAGCAGAAGAGGAAGGAAGGAAGGAAGGAAAGAAGGAAATATTTCTCTATTTAATTCATTGCATCCATTGTCAACTCTTGTCCAGTTTAACAATTTATTAAAAAATGCATAGACTGAACAGTAAAGTAGTCCGGAATGGCCAGTGGGATTTAGAAGGTGAAATTTGATCTTTGTTTTAAATTCACATTTAGATTTAAGATTGAAAAAAATGAGAAATTTGAAAGTTTTCTACTCTTCTGGGATAGATCTTTACAAATCCTGAAACACTTTTTGTAACCAAGATAAGTATGTCATCCACTTTTATTATTTATTTGACTTCTATGCCGCCCAATCCCAAAGGACTCAGGGCGGCTTACAACAGTGGTGCGAGTACAATAAGAATAAATAAAAAATAATAAAAGAAGTCGAACAGTTAACTGAGGTTAAAGCATAACAAACTAAAAAAAATCATAAAAAGTTATTATAAAAAGAAAATTACACTTATATACATATACACCATTCTTACAGTTGGCCATCAAGCTGTGAATTTATGGCTCCCAGGTCGTCGGCAAAGCCAGGTCTTTGTAGCTTTGCAAAAGGCCAGCAGGGTGGAAGCAGTACAGATATCGGGGGAAAGTTGGTTCCATAGAGCCAGGGCGGCCACAGAGAAGACTCTCCCCCGTGGTCCTGCCAACCTGCATTGCTTAGTTGACGGGACCTGGAGGAGGCCAACTCTGTGAGCTCTTATTGGTCTCTGGGAGGTATGCGGCAGGAGACGGTCCTATAAATAGTCTGGCCACTGAACTATTACTATTAATTTTAAATTTACTTTTTTAGGTAGACAAGTGTTTGATGGCTTACTCCTCTAAATAGAAATATTCTCCACATAGCAACTTTCAATTTGGATCTGATCAAACACCAGGAAAATGTTCTTGCCCAAGGGTTAACACCAATTTGCCTTGTGTGGGAGAAAAAAAGAAACTTAAGAAAAGTAGCAAGGCCACATAATATTTTATTTGTCCATTAGTCTAGTTCTATGTTTCCTACGAGGAGGAAAACTATAGCTTTTCTAACCGTTCATCTGCCTGTATTCATGCCAAGCTCAGACTTTAGAGCCAGCATCTGCGGCATATTTATGTTGTATTATCATATCAAAACATAAAACCCTTGTTTAATTCCTTTTTATTTTATGACATGCTCTCTCATTATTTTAAATTAATATTTACTTATTCAATCATGGCTTAATTTTAGGGATACCAAATAATTCAATATTGTTTCATCTCAGAATTACATATCTAATATAATAATATAATCTAATTAATTTAATATCAATGTCTCTAAGATTATAACTAATTAAATTTATAAGCCACCCATTTCATTATCAAGTGACACTTGTGAGCTTATAACGATAAAACAACAAATAAAATATAAAATATATAAATATATATTTATGATGCATTATAAATGTAATGCTTCATTCTGCACACTATTTATAGGGAGTTCTAAAATAGCTGTGCAGTGATCTGGATCTTTACTTCTTGTTTTAATGACTGCTAAAGACCATAAATGATAGGATTATTATTGCAAGGTGAAATCAATACATCGGTTATCAGTTCCCCCAGATTACATAATAAATTCTAATTATCAGAGTCCCTTTGTTGCCAAAAGCTTATCAGGCAGACAGGATTTGGAAGCAGGAAAAAGGTTCCAAAACAAGCATAATGCAGTTAGTAGTATCAGTTCTAAGGCTTTCACTGGTACCCTCTGTGACTGAATTTGTTAAAATTTAATCTGGTGTCTCCATTAGCACTTACTTTTGCTTCCTAGCAACTCATTTGTTTAATAAATTACTGGAGCAATGTTATCTGTTTTGAATTAAAAATACATGCTTGTGGCCAAAAAGTCATTTGAAGATACAGTATCTCATATTTTCCTTTACTTTAAAGAATATTTATAAAAACACCATCCTCTATTTTCTTTTTTAAAATGAATTTCTGGAACTAGCTTGTATATTTGTCAGTATAGTTCACTAATCACTTTCAAAAGCAGTCCATCTGTAACATTCACTAAAAGATTTAGCAATATTGCGGTTCTGCATTTAAATAAATTATGGGCAGAGCTTCTGTGGTGGCATTATTGCAGACTTCACCCACTGAGAGATCCCTACTCAAAATATGGCTCATTATCTGAAATGGTTGGATGAACTAATACTTTTCATTTAAGACAGTAGTTAAAATATGATCCCAAGAGTTACTCCTGTATTACTTTCCTACATATTTCTGTTGTTGGACCATTGATTCTAACTTAGCATTCAAGGAATCAGATGAGGACCCAGCCAAAGGGATACTAAAATATGTAATGCATCACAAATCTGTCCTTTACCAAAAAAAAAAATTCAGGCTTTCTGGATATTTCTATTGTGTTTGTAAGATTTAATATATGGGGGAAAAGGGATTTTTTTCCAGATATATTCATTCTTATAGCACCCATTTCTTACCAATAATATACTATTCTAATGCTCACCTTCAAAGATCTAATTTGCTTCCACTGATTTAACGAGAGATTTAGCAACCAAAAAGACCAAAAAAACCCAACATTGTGAAAATTTAGGAATGTGAATGACTTTTAGGGTTATATTATGCTCTCCTGTTTTAGAGAGATTTGTAGTTGCAGTGCATTATCTTAGGGAGGGGGGAAATGGCATATTCTAGAGACTTAGAAAAATACAAAATTTCTACCTTATGCAGCAAAAGATGGGGTCTGTGTGTGTTTGTGTGTGTGTGTAAGAGACAGCAGCTATCTTAAGCAGAAATGTTTGTAAGAAGAAGCAATTTTTCCCATAGGAATCAATGTAAAAGTAAATAATGAGTGCGATTGGGGAAACTACAGGGAGGATGGAGGCCCTGTTTCTTCCCAGGAGATTCCTAGAGAAGCCCCACAGAGGCTTCTCCCTGCCTTTTCTGGCCCTGTTTCCTCCCAGGAGATTCCTAGAGAAGCCTCATAGAGGCTTCTCCCAGCCTTTTCCGGTTATAGTTTTAGAGGCTCAGGTTTGTAAGTGAAAAATGGTTCTTGAGAAGAGGCAAAAAAATCTTGAACACCTGGTTCGTAGAAAAGTTCGTAAGTAGAGGCATTTGTAGATAGAGGTACCACAGTACATACTGTGTTTCCCTGAAAATAAGACAGGTCATTATATTTTTGAACCCCGAAATATAGCCTTGAACTTATTATTGGGAGGGTATTATTTTGGGGGTGCAATAGGTGGCGAGCAAGGGACTAGATGTCCCATGGCCACCGTATCCCTTTCCCTCCCTGTCCTTGATGTGAGCCAAGCAGCTGGCCTGCCCCAATCACCTCGTGGAGCAGGACTCTGCAAGTCTTCTTGTGCCGTTGCATGCACAAACTGCAGGACTGCCACTGGGACAGCATAGCTGGGGTCCTGCTGCCATTTGTGCATGCAACAGCAAAAGCCTTGCAGAGTCCTGCTCTACCTCTACAAGGCAGCAGCGGTGGCGTGACAAGTCTCAAGTCTGGCAGGTGGGACGTGTTAGGCTGTGATATGTGCGTCCTACTCGACACTGGTAGCTCCGTCGTGCTCCTCAGCATTGTGTCCAGAGAACCCATTGTAAAAGAAAAATTCAATCAAACTTTTCAAACTCGAGGAGGCAAGGCAAGGATCAGTGCTTGGCTCCATCTCTTCGCAGGCAGGAGTGTGTTTCAAATTGCTGTATTTGAGCCCAGAGGAGCCGAGCTAGTCCCGTGGGGTGGGCATACACCTGCCTCTCGCTTACTCTCGCTCTTGCTCTCCCATCCAAAAGAGTGCCCACCACAAAAAGAAAGGGTCCTGGCATGTCTCCCCCTTTTACCGGGAAAGTAGTTGGGGGGCCTTATTTTCGAGGGGGCTTATTTCCGCTCATGTGCTGAAAAGGTTAATTGGCTTTATTTTTAGGGAAACATGGTAGATAGAAAATAAAACTAAAATAGTTTCAGATAGAGTTCTCAACCCTAGCTTGACAAAGGTGGACAAGCTGGCAATGGTACGGATTTTTTTGTTTACATTTCTGTTTCTTGGGGTGATCTTTAATTCAAGTATGTCTTCCTTTGGGCTAATGTAGCAGTTTCAGAAGAACAGCTAAGAACATGTGAAAAGTATTTTGTGAATTAAGCATGTCCTCCACATATGACACAGCACTCCTAAAACTCTTCAGTGTCAGGTCTTTTTCGTGAATGCTTTTTATCAAGAGGGATCCATTCTATGACTGTCTTGGTCCATCTGCCATCAGTTCTTCTTGCTATGTGGCCAACCCAATTCCACTTCAATTATTTTACTCTCTTGACGATATCATATACTTTTGTTATATTTACCAATGTTTCTATACACTCTTGGATGCAAGGAATAGAAATAATAGCCAACCTTAGATTTCCCATTTATACCCCATCAAGAAATGCAAAAGATATTTGTCTTTAGGAAGAAACCCACAAAATCTTTGCCCTGTGATCTAGTACTTAGATATGGTAGCAGAATCAGTCAAAAAGCATGCCTATGCTGCTAAAATCAATAATTTGCTAGTCAAAAAGAAATAACATGCGGTATTGTTTGCATTACAATTCTTTCATTTGAACCATTCAAATTCAATTTCTATATATGTCAGAGTTTTCAGTTTCAATTATCTTCCTGTTTTTAGATGGTAACATTGAGTCCTTGAGCCTGTATATATGCCATGCAAATGATCCAACATGCCGTATTGTTCGGCATATAAAACGCACCAGTGTATAAGATGCATCAGAATTTTGAAGAGCTACTGTAAGTAAGGAAGAAAAAGGTTTTGCCCTCCCTCAGCCCTCAGGAGCACTCTGCAGACGTCCCACACTCTCTGTGCACTCTGTTTTTATGAAAAATGAGCCATTTTTGTCCTTTTTTCCCCACAAAGATGGCATTTTTGCCCTTCATCAGCCCCCAGGAGCACACTGCAGATGTCCCAAACCCTTTGCACACCTTGTTTTCATGAGGGGCGGGTCTTCAGGAGGCCAAAAATGACTGTGTTAAGTGTATAAGACCCACCAACATTTACATCCTCTTTTAGGGAGAAAAAAGTGTGTCTTATACTCCCAAAAATATGGTATGTCCTAAATTTTCTTTCTCTTAATTTCCAGTTACATGCCCATCAGTTGATTACTTAGTGCTTGACAGCACTAATTCATAAAAATTGAGTTTGTACACTTGAAAAGATACAGTAGTTTTACAGTGGCTCTCAACCTGGGGCTCAAGACTCCTTTGGGGGTCAAATGATCATTTCACAGGGGGCGCTTAAGACCATGGCAAAAGACAGATTTCCCATGGTGTTAGGAACTAATGCTTCTATTTTGGTGCCTTGGAACTTATTTTTACAATCCGACCAATTAGGTGTTTACAGTGAGGGTGTTCCTCTGACCTTCCTGCCAATCAGCTTAAAGGTCTGTTGGGAGAATTGATGTTAGACTTATAGTTGGGGGGCACCAACCATACATGAAGAACTGTATCACGGCATTAGAAAGGTTGAGAACCACTTAGAAGCTGAGGATGGTGTTAGCTCCAAAATGGCACAAGTTACAAAGAACCATCTAAACTTCCAATCTTATAACCTAAGATAGTATTAATCATATCTGCTGGAGGCTAGAAACTGGTAAAATCGTTCCAAGTCCATACCGACTGATTTTAAGAAGGTAGACATGAAGAAGAGGAAAAGGCACACAAGGAGAAGGAGTGAGAGGAGGAGAGGGAGGAGGAGGATTCTTATACCTATTACTGTATTTTGTTACATTTAATAGATAAAATAGAAATAAATACCCCAAAAAAGTTTTATTTGTTTCAATAAAGGCACCTAGATATATCAGTGTAAACATATGAGCCCTAAGTGGTTTGTCCCAGAATATAAATTCAGGGAAGATTGTATGAAATTACATAAATATTTTGCCTAATAGGAGTAACAAACACTTTGTAAATTAAAACCTGAAGTTCCGTTGCTCTTAGAATGATTTGGTATTTGGTATGCATATGAGAAAATTTCAATAGAATTGATAGATGTTCTTGAACTTTAGTAAGCTTGAGATAAATTGAAATCTCTATGGCAATCCTCTTGTTTTCCCCTTTGCTTTATATGAGTAGAAAAAACTGGATTTCCTCTTCCGAATTTCCACATAATAGTATGGATTTGGAGGAGCGTACATTCTAAAATGTATTGAAGTCTTCCTTCCTAAAATTTATGTTTCAAAAGCCAAGAGTTTGCAGCTGTTCTTGATAAAACAATATTGTTTCCTCTTTGTCATCTCAGTGCAATCTTTGCCAGCAGCTTTATTGTACATGGATGAATTAACAATGTTCTGTTATCACTTGGTTTCATTGGAGAAAAGGAGTGTACCAAACTCCATGTCAAATAATCAGAACTGGAAATGCTTTACAAGTGGAGTCATTCAGACTCTTTGGGGTAGGCAAAGTTGGCTCTTCTATGACTTGTGGACTTCAACTCCCAGAATTCCTGAGCCAATCATGCTTGTTGAGGAATTCTGGGAGTTGAAGTCCACATGTCAGAGAAGAGTCAAATTTGCCTACCCTTGGTCTAGATTATGTGTCTTGGTTATTTGTCCTCCTTTATTGTCTTATATCTTGTGATAGAAGAAATAAGTTAGCATGAGGTTCAGCACAATGTAGTGTGAAGTAAAATGGCTGAAGGAATGTGAATGGCAGAACTGACATACAGTATATGAATCTGAAATAGAATATTAATGTACTTAAATAGATATAGATACTCAAAAAGAGGATAAATCAGCACCTAAAAAACAATAACTTATTGGACCCAAATCAGCATGGCTTTACTGAAGGCAAATCATGTCAGACTAATCTCACTGATTTCTTTGACTATGTCACAAAGGTGTTGGATCAAGGTGGTGCCGTGGATATTGCCTATCTGGACTTCAGCAAAGCCTTTGATACGGTTCCACATAAAGAGCTGATAGATTAATTATTGAAGATTGGACTTAATCCCTGGATAGTTCAGTGGATTTCAAGCTGGCTGAAGCATAGACATCAGAGAGTTATTGTTAATGGCGAGTATTCTGAGCAGAGACAGGTTACAAGCAGTGTGCCACAAGGGTCTGTTCTGGGTCCTATTCTTTTTAATATGTTTGTGAGTGACATAGGGGAAGGTTTGGTAGGGAAGGTTTGCCTATTTGCCGATGACTCTAAAGCAGAGGTCCCCAACCGCCGGTCCGCGGACCAGGACCGGGCCGTTGGGGGTTTTCAGCCGGTCCGCGGCGGCGCTGCCCTCCCGGCAGAGAACATTATGCAGGACGGGGTGGGGCGTCGGGCGGTGACACAGCCCTCCACACTTCTCCACAGGGTGGGGAGAATCAGGAGGCTCCTTTGGCGGCTGGGGGCTGCCTGGCTTTGTGATTTTGGCTGGGGGGGGAGTTAGGAAGGTCCTACTTCTCCCCCCCCAGCCAAAAATTCAAAGCCTATCTGCTGGATATGGGCGATGAGTGGGACAGAGCGGCGCGGAAGCCTCTTGCAGCAGCTGCCACAGCCACCGGCTTCGACGCCGTTCGTCCCGCCCATCGCCCGTATCCAGCAGAAGCTGCTGCCCGAGTGCTCTTGGCCGGCGGGATTCAAAGTGCTGGGGTGGGGGTGTCCTGACAGCCCCCCCACCCCAGTGCTTCGCCTCCCGCTGGGACACCCCCCACCCCAGCACTTTAAATCCCGCCGGCCAAGAGCACTCGGGCAGCAGCTTCTGCTGGATACGGGCGATGGGCGGGACGAACGGCGCCGAAGCCGGTGGCTGTGGCAGCTGCTGCAAGAGGCTTCCGCGCCGCTCTGTCCCACTCATCGCCCGTATCCAGCAGATAGGCTTTGAATTTTTGGCTGGGGGGGGAGAAGTAGGACCTTCCTAACTCCCCCCCCAGCCAAAATCACAAAGCCAGGTAGCCCCCAGCCGCCAAAGGAGCCTCCTGATTCTCCCCGCCCTGTGGAGAAGTGTGGAGGGCTGCGTCACTAAGCTCCACCCCTCCATAACCCCACCCCCATATGACCAAAGCACCCCCCCCCACCGGGCCGTGGAAAACTCGTCTAACTTAAAGCCGGTCCCTGGTGCTAAAAAGGTTGGGGACCTCTGCTCTAAAGTGTGCAATAGGGTTGATATTCCTGGATGGGTCTGTAATATGGTAAATGATTTAGCTTTACTAGATAAATGGTCAAAGCAATGGAAACTGCAGTTTAATGTTTCCAAATGTAAAATAATGCACTTGGGGAAAAGGAATCCTCAATCTGAGTATTGTATTGGCAGTTCTGTGTTAGCAAATACTTCAGAAGAAAAGGATTTAGGGGTAGTGATTTCTGACAGTCTCAAAATGGGTGAGCAGTGTGGTCGGGCGGTAGGAAAAGCAAGTAGGATGCTTGGCTGCATAGCTAGAGGTATAACAAGCAGGAAGAGGGAGATCGTGATCCTCTTATATAGAGCGCTGGTGAGACCACATTTGGAGTACTGTGTTCAGTTCTGGAGACCTCACCTACAAAAAGATATTGACAAAATTGAACGGGTCCAAAGACGGGCTACAAGAATGGTGGAAGGTCTTAAGCATAAAACGTATCAGGAAAGACTTAATGAACTCAATCTGTATAGTCTGGAGGACAGAAGGGAAAGGGGGGACATGATCGAAACATTTAAATATGTTAAAGGGTTAAATAAGGTTCAGGAGGGAAGTGTTTTTAATAGGAAAGTGAACACAAGAACAAGAGGACACAATCTGAAGTTAGTTGGGGGAATGATCAAAGGCAACATGAGAAAATATTATTTCACTGAAAGAGTAGTAGATCCTTGGAACAAACTTCCAGCAGACGTGGTTGGTGGATCCACAGTAACTGAATTTAAACATGCCTGGGATAAACATATATCCATTGTAAGATAAAATACAGGAAATAGTATAAGGGCAGACTAGATGGACCATGAGGTCTTTTTCTGCCGTCAGTCTTCTATGTTTCTATATTGGAATGTACGTTATCTCTATAGATGCTGTAGACCTCAGGTTCATTTTTAAACCTTCAAGGAAGGCATGCAATTTCTTCAAGACATTGATGTATTACCAGAATTTTTGTTATAGTCTGTTATTCTGTTTATTCTGACTGGATAGTCAGAAGGGAACACATTTATCAATCATAAAGAGTTACATTCACTTCTGTTCTCAACTTAAGTTGCTGATACATTTGAAACATATAAGTTTGAACTGAATAACATTGTTCAGTTAACATTTGCTAATTCCTCTTTTAGTGTATGCTGAACAACCACAATACCTTTTGACCATAATTCTGGGTTCAATTACAGTCATAAATCAAGGACTACCTACAGGTGAAACTCAAAAAATTAGAATATCATGCAAAAGTTGATTTATTTCAGTAATGCAACTTAAAAGGTGAACATAATATATGAGAGAGACTCATTGCATTTAAGGCAAGATAGTCCAAGCCATGATTTGTCATAATTGTGATGATTATGGGGTACAGATCATGAAAACCCCAAATCCTCCATCTCAAAAAAATAGAAAATTACATGCGATCAATAAAATAAGGATTGTACATAGAAAAATATTAGATCTATGAAAAGTATAAGCCTGCATATGTACCCAGTGCTTGGTTTGGGCCCTTTTGAAGCAATTACTGCCTCAATGCGGCGTGGCATGGAAGCTATCAGCTTGTGGCACTGCTGAGGTGTAATGGAAGACCAGGATGTTTTAATAGTGGCCTTCAGCTCTTTTGCTTTGTTTGGTCTCATGTCTCTTCGCAATGTCCCATAGATACTCTAAGGGGTTCAGGTCAGGAAAGTTTGCAGGCCAATCAAGCAGAGTAATCCCATAATCATTGAACAAGGTTTTGGTGCTTTTGGCAGTGTGGGCAGGTGCCAAGTCCTGCTGGAAAATTGAAGTCAGCCTCCCCATAAAGCTTGGGTGTGGAAGGAAGCATGAATATGGCTGTGTTGATTTGGGGAGCCATATCATCTTCAAGGGTTGGTCCACTGTTCTTCATTAAGTCCAGAGTCAACACAGCTGTCTACTGGAAGATTTTGGAGCACTTCATGCTTCCTTTCGCAGCCAAGCTTTATGGGGAGGCTGACTTCAATTTTCCAGCATGACATGACACCTGTCCACAGTCCCAAAAGCATCAAAACCTGGTTCAATGATCTTGCCTTGCATGTAATAAGTTTCTCATATATTACGTTTTACCTTTTAAGTTGCACTACTGAAATAATACATGGCATGGGACCAGATTACCTCCGGAACTGCCTACTACCGCACGAATCCCAGTGGCCGATAAGGTCCCACAGAGTTGGCCTTCTCCGGGTCCCATCGACTAAACAATGTCGTTTGGCGGGCCCCAGGGGAAGAGCCTTCTCTGTGGTGGCCCCGGCCCTCTGGAACCAACATACCCCGGAGATTAGAACTGCACCCACCCTCCCTGTCTTTCGTAAACTACTCAAGACTCATTTATGCCGCCAGGCATGGGGGAGTTAAGTTATTCCTTCCCCCTAGGCTATTATGCATGGTATGTTTGTGTGTAAGTTTGGTTTTATTATAAGGGTTTTTAGTTGTTTTATTAATTGGATTTCTACATGCTGTTTTTATCATTGTTGTTAGCCGCCCCGAGTCTGCGGAGAGGGGCGGCATACAAATCCAATAAATCAAAATAAAATAATAAATAAATGAACTTTTGCACAATATTCTATGTTTTTTAGTTTTACTTGTATATCTTAGAGAGAAAGATAAATTAAAAGTACTTTTGATAAAGTCCAAAAGAAAGTCCTTTTCTAAAAATTATAATGATTATAGCCATGGGACAAAAAGAATCTCATTTAAGTCAGTCATTTGAAGATTATTTATTTGATTACATATCCAACATATAATTTATTACTCTGGGTGGTTTATATAAAAAAAAACAATTCAAACAAAAAAATAATATAAACTACAAATGAACACAGCAAAACTGGAGCTGAGAGTAGAAAACATTCCATGGGGCGATTGCTATTCTGGTCTAATGCATGAGAAAAAAGCCAGGTATTCCATTAAAAACTAATAGTATATGGAAACTAAGGAAATATTGAAGGACGAAAAGGGGATAAAACATTTTTGAAGTCCTGGTAAACAAGATATTATATGGAAGCAGATCAGGCAGAAATATAACACAATTAGATTTGCACATTTTAGGGTATTCTAGTCTTCTTTTGAAGTTGATTTCCTGGTCTGGCCTACCTAGTAGGGCAACATAGAATCAGAGCTGTCCAAACATTTGGTAGTATACTGTTCCCTCGATTTTCATGGGGGATGCGTTCTGAGACCGCCCGCGAAAGTCGAATTTCCGCGAAGTAGAGATGCGGAAGTAAATACACCATTTTTGGCTGTGGACAGTATCACAAGCCTTCCCTTAACACTTTAAACCCCTAAATTACCATTTCCCATTCCCTTAACAACCATTTACTCATCATTATTACTGGTACTCACCATTGAATAAGACACTTAGTGATCCTGATATTTATAAACATAATTATTTATTAACAATAATTATTTTTTGTTATTTATTTGCAAAAATTATTAGTTTGGCGATGATATCATTGGGCAGAAAAACGTGGTATAGAAAAAAACTCGCAAAGTATTTTTCAATTAATATATTTTTTTAAACCGTGGTATAGGTTATTCGCGAAGTTTGAACCCGCGAAAATCGAGGGAACACTGTAGTTTGTTCTAAAGGGTTTCATTAGATCGGGGTGTCAAACATGTTTTCATTTTCAGTTGCATTTGACCTCAATAACCAGCTGGGCATACAGCCCCACAAAGGTCATCGGGAACACATTCACTTATTGGGATAGGCAGAAATAACCAGAGCTAGGCAGTCCCACAAAAATACTGCCCTGTGCTTCTTAGGATTTTATAACGATAACCAGCTTCTTGAACCGAACTTGGAAGCCTACAAGAGTAGTGGCGCTATGCAGATGTATTGAAATGTGCCCATTATTACTAGTACTTGCTTTCCTAATCAGTTGGTTTCAGGATAGTCTTTTAGGGCAATAATCTCTTATAGATTATATTGCATAATCTGGCCAATTTAGTTATATCAATAGTGACGAAGGCATGGATGATTATGAACAGACTTCCTGATCCAGAAACAGATATGATTGGCAGTAGCAATAACATTTAGACTTTTATACCACTTCACAGTGCTTTACAGCCCTCTCTAAGTGGTTTACAGGAGTAAGCATATTGCCCCCAACAATCTGGGGCCTCATTTTACCGACCTTGAAAGGATGGAAGGCTGAGTCAACCTTGAGCCTATTGAGATTCGATCTGCCAAACTTCTGGCAGCCGGTGATCAGCAGAAGTAGCTTGCAGTACTGCACTCTAACCACTGCACCACTAAGACTCTTCTAAACAAGATGTGTAAAGGTCTTCCTGATTGCAATTTCTACCAGCTCTTCAAAGCTAGATCAAATGAATACAATTATTTGTTAGTACCCACGTTCTTTAACATGTAAGAAGTGAAATATAGCCTAATTTAGAATAGCACCATAAGTGTGAAAATTATTTATTTATTTATTTATTTATTTATTTATTTATTCGATTTTTTATGCCGCCCTTCTCCTTAGACTCAGGGCGGCTTACAACATGTTAGCAATAGCACTTTTTAACAGAGCCGGCATATTGCCCCCACAATCCGGGTCCTCATTTTACCCATCTCGGAAGGATGGAAGACTGAGTCAACCTTGAGCTGGTGATGAGATTTGAACCGCTGACCTACAGATCTACAGTCAGCTTCAGTGGCCTGCAGTACAGCACTCTACCTGCTGCGCCACCCTGGCTCTTCAAAATTAATTCAAAGGTTGAAATCATACATATTGCATTGGCATCCTTCAGTCTCAAAAGACCATGATATTATGCTCTGGATTCCCCATTCATGGATATAGACTGATGTTAAACATGCAAAGCGGAGGTGGGTTCTAAATTACCTTGCTGCCAGTTTGCTTCCTACCACACTTCAATGCTGAAAAATCTGGATAAAAAAGGCCAAAAACAAGATGGCAACCGCACGCACAGTGCCAGAATCTCAGCTTCTGCACATGCTCAGAAGAAAAAAATTTTTTTTTATAAAGATGGTGCCCCCTCCCACAGACTGGCACTGGCCAAACTGGCTTGGTGACATCATCATGATGTAACCATCGTATCGCTACTGGTTTGGGCGAACCGGTCCAAACCAGAATGAACCCACCCCTGATGCAAAGTTACTTAACAAGATACATTTTGTAAAGTAAGGTGATTGGTAGAAAAATTTGAATTCTTCATTCCAGAACTTGACAGTATTAATCCAAGTCAATTAATCCAAGCAACCATCTCATTGTGGTTGCTTATTATGAAGATAGGCCAGCCTTCTGAAACAAACCGGGCTATTCCGAGTTAACCATGTTTTGCTACAAACAGGCCATTTACTATGGCATACAGCATGGAAGTAAGCCCCATAAATATAGCCATAAATGTTTTTTTCCTAAGTTCTAAGTTGCTTCCATAAAGCAAATTGTTTGCTTTTGAGGAAGTGCTTTTGCATTTTGCAAGAAGAAAATTTTAGTCTATTGAATTTGGCCATTCATTTCTTTGTGGAATTTAAAATCTGAAGAAAATAACACCCAGTCATTTTAAAGTATGCTTTTCTATTTTCTTCGTGGTGTTGAGATAGTTTCTTCAATAAATATAGAATCTCATTTATTTCAGAAAACAATTTCTCCACTCCCAAATCTTGAGTTATTGTTATTGTGAAGCTTTGCCTGCAGATTTTTTTGAGCAACTTAATCTTGACTCGTCCTAGTTTCCCCATCAGTGAAGTTTCTATTCTTCCTTTAATGGTTTTCAGCTTTACCTGTGTTTTACTCTACTGCTATTGGGATTACACAAAACATTTTTAAAATGATCAAGCCGTTAATTTTACTAGCAACATCTATTTTTTCATTATCACTATAGACTTTAATTATATCAGAGAAATGTGTTAGCATTGATGCAGATTTAGAAACTGATAGGATACCTGATTAGAATTCTGCTACTACCTTATATAAAATGTAAATACAACATAATTTTAGATAAAATCCATTTGCTAACGTTTTTCTTCAGAACAGAAATAGAAAAAAGGAAGGTAGTTAGACATTATGAACATCTGTGCTGCCTAGCTGAAACACATAAAACTTTCAGATCCCATTTTGGAGTCGAAACAGCACAGGATATTTATAAGGATTTATAAAAGGTTCTTCTATATTGACATAGGGTCCAGCAGAAAGACAAATCTCATCTCTTTATAAATCTGCATTATGAGAATCAGTCAGATGTCTAGGTCATCTAGATAATTTATGATGCCTTCCAAGTAACAAACCATTTTTCTCACCTGAAACACAGTATGTTAAGTTTTAGATCACGTCATAAGATGGCCTGTTCTGGAGGGGGGAATGCATGAAGGGAGGGCAACAGAGAGGTATAGCAAAACTTCAATTTAACGGCTCATTTGGCAGGATGGGGCATTCATTAAATCTCAATTTATGTCACTAATGTAATTTACATCTTTGGTTAAATTACATAATTGACATTTTTATATCATTCATATCCATTTATGTCAATTACATAATGATTCAAATTATACAGAAATGACATGTCTGGACTTTGTCCTTTGTTTTGGGGTGAATTCTATTTGTACATTCCATGCAGTAGTAAATGGCTGGATAAAGGTCACAGCAGGCTAGCATACCTTAAAACAGATCTGATCACAATCAACTTATTTATTTATTTATTTATTTATTCATTCATTCATTCATTCATTCATTCATTCATTCATTTGTCCAATACACAAATACATAGGAAGAAAAATAGACATGTAGTAATATATATAAGGGTAAAGTGAACTTAGAGGAGAGGATATATGAAAGAAAGAAAATATATATGATAAGTGAGAGAAAGGAAAGACAATTGGACAGGGGACGAAAGGCATACCAGTGCACTTATGTACGCCCCTTACTGACCTCTTAGGAATCTGGAGAGGTCAATCGTGGAGAGTCTAAGGGAGAAATGTTGGGGGTTAGGGGTTGACACAATTGAGTCCGGCAATGAGTTCCACGCTTCAATAACTCGATTGTTGAAATCATATTTTTTACAGTCAAGTTTGGAGCGGTTTGTATTAAGTTTGAATCTGTTGCGTACTCTTGTGTTGTTGCGGTTGAAGCTGAAGTAGTCATTCACCGGTAGGACGTTGCAGCATATGATCTTGTGGGCAATACTCAAATCGTGTTTTAGGCGCCGTAGTTCTAGGCTTTCTAGGCCCAGGATGGTTAGTCTATTTTCGTAGGATATTCTCTATCGTAAAACTTTTACTTTCTCTTGGAGAGGAGGGATTCTCCCTGGGTTGATTTTCCATTAAATCATAGATTTTTCAACCTTCAGTCCAAATTTTAGATACATTTCCTCTCAGTTCCTGGGCCCTCAGCTCTTTCCTTACCCTTTGTTTCAGACTTGTCATGTCTCTTTCCTGTTCAAGCAGTGCTTATTTCCTTCCTGAAGATTTACTTGGCTACAATTCTGCCCCTTTTCTCGATGCCAGCCCAGAGAAGGGCTTAGATCCCTTCTTTCAAGATTACTTTACCAATATCATGTGACTTTTTCAGTCTCCATTTTTTTTTTCTGTATTGGATGCTCTTCGTTCATGGTGCCTTGCATGAGTGAATAGGAAATCTTGAATGGAACCTTGAGGATCAAGGTTTTCCTACACAGTATACCAACAGATGTAGGTATGGACCCAATTTTTCTGAGCTTGGTTGTTTTCTTGCAGGTAACATTAGTTTACATTGTCAGTGCTAAAAGGAAAACGGGGATGGATGATGTTGCCTAGTGTGGTAATGAAATGTCTACAAGAAAACAGGCAAGTTCATAGAGCACTAAGGACCCCACAGTTGAACCCTGAGCTATAAATATTCTCTTCCACTGGTATTATAGAAGTATGATCTGTCTTCCAGACATCTCCAAAAGGGATACTGTAGTGCAGTTTGCTGGTTGTTTATATACAGTACAGGTGAAACTCGAAAAATTAGGCTATCGTGGAAACAGGGTGGAAACTTCACACTGGACTTCAAGCATCTTACAGTGTGTGCCTCTCCATTCTTCCTCCATAATCTGGGTCCTTGGTTTCCAAATGAGATGCAAAAGTTTCCACAGTCTGTATTGATTTGGGGAGCCATGTCATCTGCTGGTATTGGGCCACTGTGCTTCATTAAGTCCAGGGTCAATGGAACTGTCTACCAGGAGATTTTGGAGCACTTTATGCTTCCCTCCACAGACGAGCTTTATGGGGATGCTGACTTCAATTTCCAGCAGAACTTGGCACCAGCCCACACTGCCAAAAGCACCAAAGCCTGGTTCAATGACCATAGGATTACTGTGCTTGATTGACCAACAAACTCGCCTGACCTAAACCCCATAGAGCATCTATGGGGCATTGCGAAGAGAGAGCTGAGAGACATGAGACCAAACAATGCAGAAGAGCTGAATCCACTATTAAAGCATCCTGATCTTCCATAACACCTCAGCAGTGTCACAGGCTGATAGCTTCTGTGCCACATCAGTAATTGCTGCAAAAGGGGCCCAAACCAAGTACTGAGTATATGTGCATGCTTATACTTTTCAGAGGTACGATGTTTTTCTATGTACAATCCTTGTTTTATTGATTGCATGCAATATTCTAATTTTCTGAGATGGTGGATTTGGGATTTTCATGAGCTGTACCCCATAATTATCATAATTATGACAAATCACAGCTCAAACTATCTTGTCTTGCATATATTATGTTTCACCTTTTAAGTTGCATTACTGAAATAAATGAACTTTTGCACAATATTCTAATTTTTCAAGTTTCACCTGTAGTTTGTCCTCTCAGTCTTGGTTGGGGTATAGTCTCTTCCTTCATGGGAAACTCACACACACACAAACACACATCATTAAAAGGATTATCTCAGGGACCGCCTTCTGCTGCACGAATCCCAGCGACCAGTTAGGTCCCACAGAGTGGGTCTTCTCCGGGTCCCGTCAACTAAACAATGCCGCTTGGCTGGACCCAGGGGAAGAGGCTTCTCTGTGGCGGCCCCGGCCCTCTGTAACCAACTCCCCCCAGAGATTAGAATTGCCCTCACCCTCCTTGTCTTTCGTAAGCTACTTAAAACCCACCTCTGCCGCCAGGCATGGGGGAATTGAGATACTCTTTCCCCCTAGACATTTACAATTTTATGCATGGTATGTCTGTATGTATGTTTGGTTTTTTATATTAATGGGTTTTTAATCGTTTTTATTATTGGATTATTATTGTACGCTGTCTTATTATTGCTGTTAGCCGCCCCAAGTCTCCAGAGAGGGGCGGCATACAAATCCAATAAATACATAAATACATAAATAAATATAAACAAAGGCTAAAAAAAGAAAACCAACAGCCCAGAGCACATCATTATCAGCAACCAACATTCAGATATACAGGAAACAGCAGATAAACTATCAGGGAAGAAACAATACCCTAGTTAAAGAACTATCAACTGTCACACAAACCACAATTGGTGGCATAAATTATTATATGTAAATAGGTCAAACTATTTTATATAAATAATCAGCAAATTTCACTCCCCTGGAAACGGATACTGTTACCTAGCATGATAATGAAACATCTGATGGAAACAAACATCCTCAGGGAAACCAAGGCCCCACAGTTCATTCTTGAGCTACATATATTCTCTATTACTGGTTTCTGGGGAGCTGTTCTAGAATAGTTATTGGCCCTTGTGGCATAGTTTTGTCTCCTATCAAGCAATGGCACTGGAGTGGAAAGACCCAGCAATAAGATTTGCTCCCTTTGGAATTTTAAGTCACAATGTTCATATAGATTGGATGCCCCCGTTCACTTTTTCCACATTTTTTCCCTCATACTTTTTCTTTAAATCGGAAAGGATTATAGCTCCCCAAGTTGCCATATTTAGAGAGAGAGAAAGACATTCTAGGAAAGGAATGTTTATGTTAAAAACAGCAACAAAGCCCGGGTTTGTTTATTTACATATTTGCATGCTCCTCTACTACAATGAAAGTGAGTGGCTCATTAAATCAGGTATGGTTCCCACTAGGAGCTAACTGGGCCTGAAGCAATATTTCAAAGTCAAAGTACCTGTCATTTAAAGCAATGTTTGTGGTGTGAAATTACACCTCTCTGCCACTTAAATCACTATTTCCTATCTGAAGTCAAAAGTCATTGACATTTAAACCTGTCTTAGCAAAATTCTCTCTCAAGCAAAAGCAAACAAGAAACAAAAAAGGTAACCGAAGAAGCAAATCAAAACACCGGATCTTGCCTTTTGGCATTTAACAGACAGTGCTGATAAGTTTCTAGCCACACTCCCCTACAAACCAGAAGATTGATTATTTGGTGGTTTTTTTATTTGCTGTTTAGTTTACTGCTTTTATTATTTTTGTATATGCAGTAACTCAAGGTGGAAAACATACCTGATATTTCTTCCTCCTATAATTTTCCCTACAACAGCTACCCTCTGAGTTAGGTTGGGTTAAGAGAAGGACTGGCCCAAAGTCGCTGAGTTGGCTTTCATGACCAAGGCAGGACTAGAACTCTTTATTTATTTATTTATTTTTATTTATTTATTTTGTCCAATACACAATACATATAGAAGAGAATAGACATGAGATAATATATATAAAGAAAAATATAAAAATAGAGGAGAAGATATATGAAAGGAAGAAAATATATATGATATATGAGATAAAGGAAAGACAATTGGACAGGGGACGAAAGGCACACTAGTGCACTTATGTATGCCCCTTACTGACCTCTTAGGAACCTGGAGAGGTCAATCGTGGATAGTCTAAGGGAGAAATGTTGGGGGTTAGGGGCTGACACTATTGAGTCTGGTAATGAGTTCCACGCTTCGACAACTCGATTGTTAAAGTCATATTTTTTACAGTCAAGTTTGTAGCGGTTAATATTAAGTTTGAATCTGTTGTGTGCTCTTGTGTTGTTGCGGTTGAAAGCTGAAGTAGTCATTGATAGGTAGGACGTTGCAGTATATGATTTTGTGGGCAATACTTAAATCGTGTTTTAGGCGTCGTAGTTCTAAACTTTCTAGACCCAGGATTGTTAGTCTATTGTCTCCTGGTTTATACCTTGCCTTAATGACTGGATCAAACTAGAAGATTGTTTAATGTTGAATATTGCTTACTCCCACTTCATTTTGCAATGTCCAGGATTGGAACCTTTGAGCTATGACATATTGGGATACGTTTTATTTCTAACCAGGGAGAATACATAACTGTAGAAGAGCAGGCTGACCTGGAAGGCAGAGTTAAATGTGTCATCAGTTTGGAGTCATTGTGTTTCCACAAAAGACCCAGGCTCAGCCACCCAATGAATTTGATTGACCTTTATCTAGCACCCATTTAGCTTTGACTTTTAATTGACTAAATCATTGTATATAGGTAGCAATAATAAAGCCTTGAACACCACAAATGTTCTTCGCTTTTAACACCTGTCAATAACTAGATCAAAACACAGATGGGTCTGAGAAGAATCTGAATTTGTAGTGACTACTCAAAAGCAGTGCTTTTAGGCCCATTATACTGTATGTACATGGTCAAATTTCCAAGTAATTAGTTGCATGATATTTGCATGTAATGTGGACACATATTCAGGATGCACAGTTTTTCATGCAAACATATAAGAAATAATTAAGAAATTGTCCCATGCTAAATAATTTTAGAGTGCATGTTCTTTATTACAAACCATATAAAACTTTTCTGGCTTTCTGTATACCGGCCTGAAAATGGAAGTGTGGAATATACAGTTTATATTATTGTTATAGCTTTGAACAGGAGGTATAACTTTATTCACAATATGTTTTGGAAGAGATTGACAATACTACTTAGAAACTTATGACCTTTCTGGAAAATTTAAAATTGTTTTTCACACTTCCAATGCCAACTTCTTCATTTGTAGAAATATGTTTAGAGAATTCAGATTGAATTGTAAGGTGTTACAAACCATCTGTTTTCATTTCATTACATACCTTTCTTCAGAAGGGAAAACAGATGAAATTGGACGTTTGCTTTAAACTATGGAATTTATATTTTGTCATGTTTTCCATTTCTTCGTACCAATATCTGAGAACGTGTTATTTTTATTTAACTTGCCAGAAGAGTATACTGATGAGAAGACTAAGGTCCAATAGTGTTAAAGTAAGACATGAAGTATTGATTAATTCTTTTTAATGTATTTTTTTTAAAAAAAGCTTTTGTTTTGCTCCTGTTTATAGCAGTTTTAGAGGCTATTGGCAATATTGCATTTCACAGGAAAGATTCATTATCAGAAGCATCCTCTTTTTTCATAATCCTCTGATAAAAGAATCTTCTAAAATGCCAAACTTGGTGCTTCTGTTGCACAGACAAGACACTGGTTAAAACAAAGACAGCTAAATGCAAGGCATCAGACGTGATAGCTGTTCTCTGGTCTCTTGCCAAATTTAATAGAAGAACTCTGAATGTATTTAGCAGTAAGTCCAATGGCTAGAGGGAACACTTTTCTGAGTGGCTGGAGAAACTCCGGGGATAAATAAAGACAAGGATAAAGATAATGGAACAAAGATGGCAGTTGCGAGCATTAAAAAAAATAGCTTGGCTTTAGTGTGGCTTTATTTGTACTTCTCACATTGAATGAGTTGTATTTATGGCCAATTTCCAGGTTGTTTTCTTTCTTAATTCTTTCTGAGTTCAGTGAGTTGTACTTCTGAGTAGGTTTTTTTTTAAAAGACACTATAGCAGGAGTTTTCAGCGTTGGCAACTTAAAGACCCATGGACTTCAACTTCCAGAGTTTCCCATCCAGCCAGTTCTGGGAATTGAAGTCCACAAGTGTTACATTTGCCAAAGTTGGACACCCCTTCCCAAGATTGTGAAGAGACCTCCCACCAAATAGTGCAGTAGTGATTTTTTTCAGAGAAGGAATAATTACAGACATACAAAGGCACAATTTTATTAAAGGAAATATCAATATACAGTGGTACCTTAAGATACGAACTTAATTGGTGCCGGGGGGAGGTTCGTAAGATGAAAGGTTCGTAAGACGAAACATTGTTTCCCATAGGAAACAATGTAAAGTCAATTAATCCGTGCAACCAAAAAACCCCCCGCAAAAAAACGGCTTTCCGTGACTGCTGGGAAGCGGCGCGGCTGTTTTAAAAGGTGACAGCCGGCCTGGGGGGGCTTCCCAGCACAGGGTTCGGGGGTGCTGGGAAGCCCCCCAGGCCGGCTGTCATCTTTTAAAAGAGCCGCGCCGCTTCCCAGCTGTCTCCTGAAGCCGAACGGGAAGTTCGGCTTTGGTGTTTGGCGTTCGGAGACAGCTGGGAACCCAGCGGTCTCCCGAACGCCGAAACCGGAAGGGGCAAGGTGGGGGGGGGAGAACGGGAGGCTCAGCATTCCGTCAGTCGCAGCGCTGGCTGTCAACTTTTCTTTTTAGCACTGGGGAGGCAAGTCAGCTCCTGCCCAGTTTTAAAAAGAAAAGTTGACAGCCAGCGCTGCGGCTGACGGAATGCTGAGCTTCCCGTTCTCTCTCCGCCCCCTCGCCCCTTCGCCCCCCTGTGTTCCTAGGAGAAGTGCTGGTGAGGAGCAGAAGGTCTGTCTTGCCTCAATCCCCAGCACTTCTCCTAGGAACACAGGGAGGCGAAGGGGCGAGGGGGGGAGAGAAAACGGGAGGCTCAGGAAGGGAGCTCGGGAAGGAGCCCACGGTCAGTCGGATGCGGGCGGGAGGAAGGCGATTGTTCCGCTGCCGTCAGCATGGCCTGGCTGGCAGCGGAAGATGTAACGGAGCCCACGGGGGATTCGCCTTCCTCCCACCCGCAGCCGACTGATCGTGGGCTCCTTCGCAACCTCGGAGAGCTTCCAGGGCATGAAAGCTCACGAAAACCAGGAAGCTCTCCGAGGTTGCGAAGGAGCCCACGATCAGTCGGCTGCGGGCGGGAGGAAAGCGAATGCCACGGGGCTGGGCTCGGCTCCCCCCTCGGCTCCCCCCCTTACCAGCCCCGCCGCGGAAGGCTCCATTCTGTTCCCTGAATGGAGACCGCCGGCCGCTCAATCGGGCCGGCAGGGAACAGAATGGAGCCTCCCGTGCCTGCTTTGGCTTTGCGATTGGGCAGAGCGGCGGGAGTTGCGTCCAATCGCAAAGCCAAAGCAGGCACGGGAGGCGGTGAATGTCATGTCCTCTGGCCAGTCAAGCAAGGCAAGGCGGGGAATGTTGGGGGGGGAGTGAAGGAAATTTAAACAGATTACGAAAAGCTCGGTGGTGGATGGCATTCCTTCCAGGAAAATGTGCAGCCCAGCCTCCGTGGAGGCGTTTTTCTAAAAGGAGTGCAATCACCACCACCGAGCTTTTCGTAATCTGTTTAAATTTCCTTCACTCCCCCCCCCCCAACATTCCCCGCCTTGCCTCGCTTGACTGGCCAGAGGACATGACATTCATCGCCTCCCGTGCCTGCTTTGGCTTTGCGATTGGGCAGAGCGGCGGGAGGCGCGTCCAATCGCAAAGCCAAAGCAGGCACGGGAGGCAGTGAATGTCATGTCCTCTGGCCAGTCAAGCGAGGCAAGGCGGGGAATGTTGGGGGGGGAGTGAAGGAAATTTAAACAGATTACGAAAAGCTCGGTGGTGGATGGCATTCCTTCCAGGAAAACGCCTGGGGGGGGGGCTGGGCTGGGCATTTTCCTTGGCGATCTTCCCTTGGCTTCCCTGGCCGCCTGGCGCTGCGATCTTCCGATGTTCCCTTGGCTTCCCTGGCCACTTCCCTGGCCACTTCCCTGGCCACTTCCCTGGCCGCCTGGCGCTGCGATCTTCTGATCGCAGCACCAGGCGGCCAGGGAAGCCAGGGAAGATCAGAAGATCGCCAAGGGAAGATTGGAAGATCGCAGCGCCAGGCGGCCAGGGAAGCCAAGGCGGCCAGGGAAGCCAAGCCGGGAGCAGCGGCAACGCTGCTCCGGTTGCCTGGTCCTCTCCTGTCTCCCACGCTGTTGTTCCCCGCTGCGTCAGGCGCCGCAAGCCCCGAGTCAGACGCACCCTCGCTGCCGCGCCCAGCTGCTGCTGCCCGCCCCGTCCTAGCCAGAGCCTGAGCCGGCCCGCTCAGTCGCGCCTCCTCGCCCGCGGCCCGCCCACCCAGGATGCAGACCTGCTGCCTCTCCCGTGCCCGCCGCCGGCCTGATCCTGCGCCTCCTGCTTTCCCCCCCAGCCAAAAATACAAAGGCGGTCTGCCGCCGCCCGCGGAGCAATGGGAAACTGAAGCTGCTGGCGGTTTCAGACTCCCTTTGCTCCACGCTGCTCCGCCCTGCCTGTCATGCGATGGCAGACCGTCTTTGTGTTTTTCGCTGAGGGGGGGAAGCAAGAGGACCTTCCTGACTCCCTCCCCCAGCGTCGGACCTCCTGCCCTCCCTCCCAGCCAAAAACCCAAAGCGGCCTCCTGAACGCTGCCGCCGAGAAGCCCCGCAGCCCGGCTGTCACATTTTAAAACAGCCAGGTGGCTTCCCAGCAGCCTCTCCAAGCCGAACGCCAAACCCGAAGTTCCGGGTTTGGCTCCGGGAGGCAACTGGGAAGCCCCCTGGCTGTTTTAAAAGGTGACAGCCGGGCTGCGGGGCTTCCCAGCAGCCTCCCGAACGCCGAACCCGGAAGTTCGGGTTTGCCGTTCGTAACACGAAAAAAGTTCGTAAGAAGAGGCAAAATTTTTCTGAACCCCGGGTTCGTATCTCGGGTTGTTCGTAAGACGAGGGGTTCGTATCTTGAGGTACCACTGTATCAGGAATATTTATAGAAATATAACATTACCACACAGACCATCAAGATCAGAGTGGTCAAGGATGCACTTGTAGTATTCTATTGAAATAGCATGTTGTCAGTTTACATTTTTTGTATAAATGTTCAGATAGATGACAGGTCTTCTAAATGTGTTCAAGAAATATCTTTATTTATTTATTTTGTCAACATGGGCTGAAAAGCATGTGAGCATTTTTTTTTTAATTCTTACAACATAAACGACAACATCCCTGCTTACTGTAATTATATAGGAAACTGATCTATTGTCAACATGTATAGTTAATTTCTTTGTTTCTGCAAAAGTAGAATTAGTTCCTTCTAAAACAAGAATTGATACAGGTAGACCTTGACTTACAAGGTCATTTAGTGACCGTTCAAAGTTACAATGACATTCAAAAAAGTAACTTATGACCGTTTTTCACAGTTACAACCTTTGCAGCATCTCCAACACCATGTGATCAAAATTCAGATGCTTGGTAATTGGTTCATACTTATGACCATTGCAGCATCCCAGGGTCATGTGACCCCCTTTTGGAACCTTCTGACGAGAAAAGTCAATGGGGAAACCAGATTCACTTAATCATCAGTTTGCTAATTTATCAACTACAGTAATTCACTTAACAACTGTGGTGAGAAATGTCATAAAATGGGGCAAAACTCATTTAACAACATAAAATGGGGTCAATTGTGGTCACAAGTCGAGGTCTGCCTGTATTTGAGGTGATTTGATAGTGATGTAACACTTTTACCCAGGGCAGATTTGATAAAGTCCTCATTGTGTCAGTGGAGATTAAATTGGACAATAAACTGATGTATTTCTTGGTGACATGTAAATGCTTTTGGTAGGATGTTCTGTAATGAGAAACTTGATTGATGCATGGGCTTGTCTAGCTATGTTAATGCTGTGTATAAACAGCAGCATTTCATTTTTTTTTCTAGAGCATCCATTTTTTCCACCTCTAAGAAATGCTTCATGGGTTTTCTCCACTTTTATTCTTGAGGTATAGTTAACATAGTTGGCAATATTAAGAGAACCTGTGTATCCTTTATGTTTTTGCTGGTTTCATCTTACTCCCAGTACATATACAGTAGAATAAAATGGGATTTGGCTAGCTAGAATTAATTTATACTGATTTGTATTATTACATTGATTTCTATTTATTACTGAATTTAAATGCAAAGGCGTTCAGGAGGTTTACCATTTCAACGTTCAGTTAACCAAATCAACATTCTCATTGTAAACTTTTATCCTCAATTTGTACACTATTGCCATTCTACAACAGTAATAATAAATTCCCAAATTCCAGAAATAAAAGTTTAGATTTATGCTTGCTTACATTTGAAAAACAAACTGCTTATTCTTATTTCTAAAGTTTATAAAGCATTTCTTTTTCATGCTGACCCTTGCAAGTCAAACACATAAGTATGATGGACTTGCTCTAATTCAAAATCATTAAACATTTAAGTCAGTTTATCAGTGTTTTTGTTCAAATAATTTATTTGTAACAAATATTTTATTTGCAACAAATAAAAATGTCTTTAAGAAAATATAAGCAGTTTCTCAATGTACTTCTTTGTATTGTTTTGTTTTTTTACAGAATCCAGTCTGGCTCCTATCTCAGCACTGGTTGGTTCACCTTAATTCTAGCAATGGATGCCTGCTACAGAATACATGTCTACGGAATGATAAATGACACCTACTGCAAGTAAGATCATAGCACATTATTTTGATGCGTCCACAGATCTAATGCCCTGTCAAAATTTCACGATTCATTTTAATATCATAAACCCGACAAATGCATTAGGCAGCCACTGCCTAGCAGAACTATATTGACACCGCACTTTATTGACAGTGTATTTAGACTCTGTATGATACACTGTATTGAATAAATAAAATTATTTATAAAAATGTAATGACCAATGCTATAAAGGCCTTTTAACATTAAAGAACTTTCTGCCAAAGTTGAACTGAACTGCAGAAATAGGAAAGTATATTTGCTTTCCACAGTTTTTGTAGAGTTGAAAATGTTCAGGTTAGGAAGCACAAATGTGCTCTTGAGCAGATTTTGAGCAAACTTTTCAAATTCTCTCATCTTCCACAGTGAATAAAGAGGTTGGTGTGCAATTATTCCCTACCTAATTAGAAACCTATGATGTATAAACCATGTACACATTAGGAAGTTCTGTTACAGCAGTAAAAAAAAGCTGAAGTTCAGAGTTGGCTACAAAAATCAGTGCTTTGTGGGCATAAAGTGAGATCCAATTTAAGGAAAGTCCATAAGACAAAAAAAATATTGTGTCTGTTGTTTATCCTTCTTTGAAAAGCATCCTTACATTCCACGAATTAGGATGTTGCAATCCCAGAGCTTAATTTGGCCCCTACTCTTCCTTTCCTGCCAATTACAAGCCTCCAAAAATAATAACAGAGTTTCCTGTCATTTTGAAGAATGAAGCTTATAAAAGCTGTTTGTGATCTCCCCAAAGACTGCACATTTTTAAAAGAATAAAAACACACAAACCATTCCCTAATATGCAGGAACAAAACCTATAAACTCACTTAGAAGCCTGGTGGAGTCTAATGAACAAGATGTTATATTGTTTTCATAATTCCCTGTTTAAGCTAGCATTGCTTTCCTCTCTTAATTATTTTTTGAGTCTGAAAGTATTATGACATAGTTATATACTGTAGCCCATTACCGCTGTGCACCCCCTTTTCGTGCCCCATTTTTGGCCCGTTCCAAGCAGCAGGAATCGTGGCTGCTGCCTATCCCCGCCACCAAAAACAGGACGCAAGCAGGGCAAAAATGGGGCAGGCAGAGGCCAAAAAGACATGGGATGAAATGGAGCATGAGGAAGCATCAATAGGTGGCAGCAGTGACGACCGGCAGCAGCACCAATGTATACTGTATGGGCTGTGCTGAAGCAGACCAGGCTGATTGTTGTTTGCTGCATGGAGGCAAATTGCTGAGAGGCAGAGGCCGAAGGGTGGGGGCTGGTGTGTGGTCAGGGCATTCATTCTATAAGTGGCACAGACATTTCCACTTTTTTAGGCGTCTTATAGTCCAAAAAATACAGTACATTAAACTGGGCTTAATCAAACTAAGATGTTATGCGTATATTTTTTTCTATAAATCTAGTGCTGACAATTCGTCCATTGTTCCAATATTATAAGTAATTGTTGAGTTACGACTGCATCAGAAGGATGCTTTTATTGCCCATGAAGCAGTTCCAGCTGTTCTGAAACATCATTCTGCCCCTCCTTTGTGAACACAAAACCACATAGCTGTTATTTGGAAATCCGTTAGCATTTACTACTGGTTGTAAAGTATCCCACAATCATGGGATTGCCATTTGCAATCTTCTCTTTCTGGTTTCCCCAAAAGGTAGATAGGGTAGCTGGCAGAGTCGGTCATAAGCAGATGGGACAGAGGGGAACTGCCCACCCAGCCACCCATGGGAGCCCTTGATTGACTCCAAGGGTTAGTAGGACAAATGAAGCTGCTGTCCCCTGCCCAGCTTCAGCCTGCTCCCCACCCAGCCACACACAAGAGCCCTCAGCCAGCTCCAAGGCCCCACAGGGCATCATGTATCTTTCTGTTCATCTACAACCTTTGACGGATATACTCAGCTGATGTGAGACACAATCCTCCTTCAGAAGCCATCTGGGTACAAATCTCACAATTCTTTGGGTTCCATTTTAAGGCGGCTTTAAGGATCTTGGTAATAGCATCCATTTGCAGAATAGTACAAGAGGTGGGAAGCAGGCCAGAAGTCTGATTGAACCAGAATTGCAGTCATTGATCAAAACAGTCACGTAACATCTTGCTTAATAACTGCTTCACTTAACAACTGAGATTTCAGGCCCAATTGTGGTCATAAGTCAAGTATTGCCCATATAATAATCTTCTTTAAATGACCCCATAATTCCTTGTGGGGTGAAGTCAGAGCAATAAACAGTGTTTATTGGCCGGATGCCCTTTCTGTTGCCAATGCGGAGTTATATTCATTGAATATTATATATTCAATGTGTCCAGAGAGAGAAATATCTGCCTCAGCCTAGGATTGAACTCTCAGCCTCCTGATTGTGAGGCAAGAGTTCCACCTCTTGGCCACCACATCAATAGTACTGCCCATATAATAATTGTTGAATATTATATGAAAGCTATTAAGGGTAACACTGTTGTGAAGCATAGTGACAAAGTGTATTTATTTCCCACAAAAATGTTCCGAATCTACTACCATTTGTGATAGGTTTGGTGTCTGTCTGTGCAAATATGTTAATAGATAAATTTCTAGCTTCTGATGTAGGCACTTCTACACTGTCACTACTTCTGTCGTCCAATTTCATGAAAGCAGTTTGAAGATAATAGATGATAGCCTTCTGCGAATTTCTCAATACTAAAGGAAGGAAAAGGCTATCAATTCTTCAGTTATGGGAGGTCTCAAAGAACCAAGCATTCCTGCTCCTTACAAAAACAGCTGGAAAGTTCATTGGGCCAGAATTTGTACAAGTCTGGAAACCGACCACCCATAATGTCTCATAGTCCTTCAAAGAAAAGATTAGCTTTATTGTGGTTTCATATAGACTGCAGCTGAGCCAGAATATATATCAATTGACTTATTTTCTTTTAAAACCTAGCCTTCGTGATAATACCACAAAGACCCAAAGCTGCTTTCACACTGGCCTTGAATCAGGCTGTAAGAAAAATATTGCTGGCATTGGCTTTTTCTGTCATGCAGTTTCAGAGTCAGAATCTTTTTATGCCCAGGGATGACAATCATGGCTATGTTTGGAACTAGAACAAAAGGCTTCTCTCTTTGCTTTGTCACACTACAAGATGTAATTCAGCTAGAATCTCTGAGTTAGCAGCCATGTTGCATGATAAAATGAAAGCCACCATCACTCTCCACCATCCTTACAATATGCCATAGAATTTTACCTGTTAGTGTAAAAAATGATAAGAAGTCATTTTTCCTCAGTGTAACTTCAAGCAGTCACTAAATAACTGGTTGTAAATCAAGGACTACCTAGCTGTCTTTTTTATAGATAAAGTAGCCTTCCCTAACCTGGGGCTTTCCATTTGTTCTGACCTGTTACTTCCAGATTTTTTTTCTGGAAGTTTGAAGGTTGTTATTACAAATGTGTGGGGGGTTACAGCAAGAAAAAGCTGTTTGTACACTTATAGATAGAACATGTGTATAGCATATTTATTTATCAAAGTGACTTGGGGAGGTTCACAAATACAAACAATCAAGCCATATAAAAGAGATAGAATTAGAGTAAAAACAGAATAAAATTAGAGGTTAAAAGGAGGGTTAAAAGGCAGGGTGAACACCCTCAGGCTACCAATCATCACCAACCCAAGTTGCGTGCTGGCCTTGAATCTCAAGGCCAGTTGATAGAGGCAAGTCTTCACACAATGCCAGGCCTAAAAAGACTATGGGTCAATTTCACCTTTGAGGACCAAATATTCTGGAGGGAGGGGGGCAGCAGAAGAGAAAGGTCTCACCATTGTGATGACAATGTGGGGGGAGTGGAAAAAGAGTATTTCATCGATGTCTGTGTTTTGACTTTGTTCTAGGTCAGAAGGCTTTAGGAAAGTCCCATATCACTACTATGAACCTGGGAGGAGTGAGTGCGATGAGTACTTCCTTCATGAAAATGCACCCTACGGAGGCCATAGGTTCATCACAGAAAAGAAAGTATTTGCCGAATGGGCTAAGAAACATACGATAACATTTACACACCCTAATTGGACTTTGTCTTGATGCTGGTTATCCCAAATTTCCACAACGTAGGCCCTGAATTTAAATGGACAATCCTCCTTAGGTGATAGCGCAGAAAGTGATGGTTCTGCCGTGTGCTGTTTGTGTGTCTGTGTGTACTCAGCTGTGGAGGATTCTTATTCTGTTTCATTTTAACTGGATCTCTTTTTTTTCCTTAGAAGTTCAACATGGCCACAGCTTATTTGCTTAGAGGATGAACTTCTGCCAAGAGGGGAAAACACTATCCTATACAAGCTCAGTGTTTTGGGTTCTGTGGATAATGTCTCTAGTACTTGAATTTCAATGATAAATGTTACTGTTAAAACAACCCACTCGCTTTTTGGGCAGTAACAGCCAGACAAATTGGTCTTGCAAATATACAGTTTGCATGGCTGCAGATTTACTGCAAATGAGCCACTTAGACATGTGCTAAGAAGATCCTGATTGCACTTGATTTCTAGAAGAAAGCTAACTAGGTCTGAACTCAGAGACAATCCATCTGGCAGAATGCCTCCAGGTGTTCTGACATGGTCTCCATTTTCTCAGCATCTATTTATTTAAGTTATATTCCCTTTTTGGAACACAACTAAGAATGGTATCTAAGCCCAGCAGGTAATAGAGTTTTGGGCAATGACATTTCTTGTGATCTAGAGTGATTCTCAAACGCCTACCTCACCAAGGGTGTTGTGAAAAGAAATCAATGCAGCTGCAGTGATTTTTTAAAAACCAATCAAATATGCTTATTTATATTTTTTTATATAAGTTCAAGGATTTTTGGCACATATTCCTCCTTAGCTCCTATTTAAGAATACTAAACCCGTGTATATGAAATTATTTCTTTGAAACTCTACAGCGACATTCCAACTCTGAAAGCTCGGGTGTGGATTAATTTCTTCAAAAGATTCTTTTTCACATCCCCCCCTTTGATGATAAGAGAGCCTAGAATGCTTGAGCTGCCCATGTGTAATTGAAGTGCTACACGCCTTGTTTTATCCATGCCTCAGAGAGCATACAAAGCATTCGATCATTTAAATTCCATTTTACTTAGAAAGATTTACTACAGAGATATGAGCTCCAAAAAGCAGGGAAGAAAAAAATGACAGACATTATAAAAAAAATTCATTCTATTTTTAAGTTCAATTTATATCCGATGTGTGTGTGTGCGTGTGCGTGAGTGTGTGTAAAACAGCCTAAATGACTTCAAGTTCCATATCATTTCAAAAAGTTCCTTTAAAAACTGCAAAATACTTGGATATCCTTACTGCAATACTGTAATCATACTGCTAAAACTTGAAAAAAAAAGTTGGATTGGTCATTTTTGTACAAAGTGCTCAAAGAGGCTAAGTATTGAATTCATCCCACATTTTGTATTGCTTTGCTGAATCATGAAAAGGCGATAGCAAAGTCATATTTTTTTACATATTAAAAAGTTTGTATAAGGACTGCTTTTTGTATTGTATATTTGTATATGGAGGTCTGTAGGCCCTATATAATCCCATTTCCACTTTTTCAAGTGCCATGCTGCTACATATTGTGTGACTGTGTATTTTGACCCAAGGATCTTCTACTACAATATCCAAAGGCAAATTGTTCGTTCTCATCCTGAGAAATGTTGGTAGTATCTAATGAGTTACCACAAGTCTGTCTTTTATTTGGAAGCTTGTCACTACCTCAAAGAAAACACAAAGTTGTGTCAGATGGTTCAGCAGTCAAAGTTTATGACAGAATGTGTATATGAAAAATATCATTTACCATCAATATATTCCAGTGCTCCGCATTTTTACTATTCTTCTGTTGATTCCAGTTCCCCCCCCATGACCAAATTATTACTTCTGATTTGTTTGAATTGTTTTAATATGTTATATATCTTTTTGAAAACCAGATACTTCTCTTTTTTATATAGAACTACCTATGCATTGTACTTGGTAGGCATAGCATGATATAAATGCTAATGAGATATTAAAGTAGGATTTAGGAATTTGCAATCACATGTATAACACCCACATATATCCATTTTATACTACCAGTTTCCTTTCAAAAAATCCTCCTAGTTACAGCAGTGTCAAGAATACTTGATTCCTAGACATCCTCAGTATTTCTAGAATTACATGATCAAATTAAATCACTTTGGAATCTGTAGGGTAGATGTTCACAGAGAAGAACCAACCCAAGTGGAAGCTGAAAGTTCTAATAGTAAATCAATACTATGGTCATTGGCACATCTAAAAGAAAGAAAGAAAGAAAGAGAGGAGAAACTCGGTTGTCCTTTAACTGTTCCCTTGATTGTGTTGTACAGATCTCTTTGATCTTAATAGTTTCTGGGTTTGCCATTTGGGAGAAATCAAAAGTTGGCAATTTGAATTTGCTGCCCTTGAACTAATTCCAAACTTTCCTCTGAGCAATCAGTTCTTTAGCTTTGTAGAAAGAAGAGCTTGTCCTTCCATAGAGGCAAAGAGAAGAAAAAGTAGGGGATGGAAAGAAAGAAAGAAAGAAAGAAAGAAAGAAAGAAAGAAAGAAGGGAATGGCAAAGAAAAAGAGTGTAACATCCATACCATATTTGGCCTTGGTTCCATATTCCATCATGCTCTGCTTTTTCCATTGTCAGCCCACAGTATCTAAGATGGAATAAGACCTTCAGTACAAATCTACCCCCAACATATGAATTGATTTTCCACATAAACACTACCCCAATGATTGAGTCATATACCCTGCAGTGTTTTGGATTCAATTGCAGGTAGTCCTGGGCTTATAACCATTTGTTTGGTGACCATTTGAAGATACCAGAGCACTGAAGATTGGTTTTAACCCTTACAATCATTGCAGCATCCCCATGGTCACATGATCAAATATTGGAGGCTTGGCAACTGGCAAGTACTTATGACAGTTGCCCTGTCCTGACTCATGTGATCACCATTTGTAACCTTCCCAGCTGGCTTCTGAGAAGCAAAGTCAACGGGACAAGCCAGCTTCACTTAACAACTGCCCTGCTTAGCAACAGAAATTTTGGTGATAAGGCAAAGACTACCTGTATATAAAATTTGAGTAATATTTGCATTAATAGCTTCAGAATAGCCTCATAGCCTGTCTGTTGGGAAGAACAGGTTTTTCTCCGTACTGAAGGAGGGGGTCCAGCAGTCACGTGGGTTGCTCCTGTCCAATCCGATGGGACTGAGCCTAGTATTAAAAAAGCCTGCTGGATCCGCCCCTTCCCCAGAATTCGCTCAGTCCCGCTATCCAGCGGTCGTGTGAACGCTCGTTCCTCTCAAAACACCTTCCCTTCGATCTTTCTCTTCTAAAAACAGTAAGATTATTCTATTATTAAAGCTTGCCGGCAGTGGATTCTATTCAGCCCTACCGGGCTTCGAGTTTGGGGGAGAAGTGAGCGGCACAGCCATTCGCGGTTTATTTTCCCTCCGTGCTGTCGCTGCAGCCGGCCTGGAATTTAACTTTATTCCTCTCGGCCTGGAGGTCCTGCCGGGGCAAGCCACTGTTTACATAACGATTTAAGGGCTATTTACCTCCTGCGGTGTGGAACCTGATTGTCTCCCGGACTTAGTTCCCTCCGATTGCAAATTAAACGGAGCAGGTTTTTTGGCGCGAAGACCCTCGCGCCCAGTAACTTCGCACTTTCGGTTTTGCTCTTCTTGGTCAGCCATCAGTGCTTCCAGTCCGCCGCTTGACCCTGGAGTAGCTGTGAGTCCCTCAGGTCTATTCTCCATGGAAGTGGCCTCCAACCAGTGTGCCTTGGTTTACTTAATTTAAGTTTAGTGAGGCCTGCCACGCTGCATTTAGGGACACGAACTCTTGGTACTGTCCGGATTGCCCCTAAGTCGCAGCCGCTCCTGGGCCTAGGAGCAGGGTCCCCTCTCCTCTTGGGAAGCTCATTAAATTCTTCTCCCCCCTAAAATTCTTGGCTCAAGCCTCGTCTTCTGTAATTTGTTCAGACTATGGCTTCTTTTCCCAAGAGAGGCACTACTAAAGGTCCCAGAGAGGTTAGGCCTACTGGTGATGAATCTACTAATATCCCCCAGGCCTCTTCCTCCTCTTCTTCAGGGGCCCATTCCTTGGCTAAGTCCACCAGGGCTGAGAAGAGAAGGGACCTAGCCCTGCAAAAAATATATGATAAATCAGCCAAACGTTTAAAGGTGCAGGCCTAAGTGCATGTGAATCCAACCCCCCCCCCCCAGAGGCCTCTAACCTGCCTCTCTCTTGGGTTCCTGTGCTATCCCTGGATGAGCCAAACCTAAATCCACCCCAACCTAACCTATGGGGTTAGGTCCAGAGGAGCCAGATATTACTGAGGATTCCTCCCAGCCAGAACCTTCTCAGGCCTTCAGGGATCCTCCCATTTTTCCGTCTGATATTTCTTCCTTGCCTCCGGAGTTTCAGTCTATCTTGTCTGTTTTGACTAAAACCATTGATGCTAAACTCTCGGCCATCAATGTTCCTTCCTTGTCTCATCCCCCTCCACGTTCCTCCCGTCCCGTGAGTTCTTCTCCTTCCTACAGAGCCCCAGTCATGGAGGACTCTGATTCCTCTCAGGAAGAGAATGAGGACGTGGATGCAGAAGAGGATGATGACCCCTTTCAGCATCTGTCGGAAGATGAGGACTCTCAAATTAAGATTCCAGCCCCAGCATCCATCTTTCCACCTCAACTCTTCAAATCTCTCCTTCTTAAGGCAAGAGTATCCACGGGGCTAGCCGCGCAAGAAAAGCAGGCTACTCCTTCCACAGACCCTCCGGAGGAAAATCTTCCTTATTTCATGGAAGAACAGGAAGACAATGAGGTAATTCCTATGCCCAAATTGTTTAAGGACACCTTGCTCAAACAGTGGGACCACCCAACCTCTGGCTTCACTCCCACTTCCAAGGACAAGAAGCTTTACAAGCTCTCTCCCTCCTATGAGGAACTCCTAGCCTGTACCAGGCCAGATGATCCGGTGAAAACCCTTCACTCGGCTGCTGCCATGCCTGGTGAAGCAGAGGAGGTCCTCCGTCCAGAAGACAAGCGTCTTGAGCAAATGCTCAAAAGAGGTTTCTTCGCTGACTCATGGGCCATTAAAAGTGCTGCAGCAGCATCCTTCTTTTCCAGAGCCATGCTCTTGTGGCTTCGTCAGCTCCAACAACATCTACCTCCAGATGATCTACGAGGCCAACAAGATTTCAACAAAATCTTTGCAGCTGCCCAATATGTAGCAGATGCTACTCTCCAATCTTCCAGATTTGCAGCCAGGTCAGTATCGGCCTCCACAACAGACAGAAGACTTCTATGGCTCCGCCCTTGGCAGGCGGGAGTAAGGCAGAAGTGGCAGTTAGCCATGGGTCCTCTGAAATGCAATCTCCTCTTTGGAGACCTTCTGGACCCTCTCCTCACAGAGACCACGGACAAGAAAAAGGTCTTAGGACCTACCACCAAGAAGGCCTCTAAACCGCAGTCCTTTCGGCGCACAGGGCGTCAACAGGATCAAGGGTTCGCCTTTCAAAGGAATCCAGGTCAGTATTCCCCTCGATTTCGATCCCAATCTAGAAACTCCAGGGGCAGAGGTTCCCGCTACCAGAGGGGATCCTCCTCTACCAGAGCCTCCAAAAAATCCAGATGGTGAGTCTCCCTCTTTTCCCATAGGCGGTCGTCTGGCCTGTTTCTCCTCCGCCTGGCACCGTTCTTGTAAGGACCCCTGGGTCATTGATACTGTGGAAAGGGGTCTCCGTTTAGAGTTCATTTCTCCTCCCTCTAACCATTTTATTTCTTGTCCTTCTCCTAGCTCCTCTACATTTCGTATCCGAATGGAGGAGGCTATTTCTCATTTGTTAGCTATTAAAGCTATCCAGCCGGTCCCCTCTCTCCAGAGAGGCTTGGGCTTCTACTCCATCCTCTTCATGGTCCCTAAGTCCTCTGGAGGTTGGAGAGCCATTTTAGACCTAAAAAAATTGAACCAATTCATAAAATATAGGAAATTTAAAATGCATTCCCTATCCTCCATCTTAGCCGCCCTGCATCCGGGGGATTTTATGGTCTCCCTAGACCTTACAAAAGCCTACCTCCATATCCCCATTGCCAAAGGCCATAGAAAATTTCTGCGTTTTGCCTTTCAGGGCAGACATTTTCAGTATAGGGCTATGCCATTTGGGCTCTCCTCAGCTCCCAGAGTCTTCACTAAGCTCTTGGGATCCCTGGCGGCTCATATCCGGGCCACGCCCATTCATATTTTATGTTATTTAGATGACATTTTACTTCATGGGAATTCAAAAGATGGAGTGGCTGCAGATCTCTCCTCCACCATGTCGGTTCTACAGAACCATGGTTTCTCTATTAATTTCAAAAAGAGCCACCTTAAGCCATCTACTTCCATTCTACATCTGGGAACTGTCATTAATTCTGAGATATCCCAGATTTTCCTCTCTCTTGAGAGAAAACGCAGCATGATGGATCTCATCGCTCGCACCATATCCCAGCAATCTGCCTCCATCGTCACCCTATCCTCCCTACTGGGAAAGATGGTGTCATGTATTGGCATTGTCCCCTGGGCCCGCCTTCACGCCAGGGAACTACAGTGGCTTCCGTTACCATTCCAGAGATCGGGCCACAGCAACTCGACTCGTCGCATCGCCATTCCACCGACAGTTCACAGATCCCTCAAGTGGTGGACTTCTCCAGCCCTAGACAAGGGATCTCCCTTCCGGTGCCCAGACCAGTTTGTTGTCACCACAGATGCCAGCCTCTCGGGCTGGGGAGCCCATGCCCAGGGTCTACTAGCCCAGGGCACGTGGTCACCGGAGGAGGCTTCCAGGCCCATCAATTGGCTAGAATTAAGAGCTGTGTCTCTAGCTCTAAAGCAATTCAAACCTCATATCTCCAACCAGAATGTTCTGATTCTTACCAACAACATAGCCACCAAAAGCCACATTTGCAGACAGGGAGGCACAAGATCCAAGGCCCTCATGAGGGAGGCCCTAAAGTTAGGCCTTTGGGCGGAGAAACATCTCCAGTCGCTCCTAGCCGATCACATCTCGGGGAGCCTCAACGTCCAAGCGGACTGGCTATCGCGAGCAACCATAGATCCAGGAGAGTGGAATCTCCATCAAGCACTGTTCCACCAAATCTGCCTCAGGTTCGGCCATCCAGTGCTGGATCTGTTTGCGACCGAAGCCAACGCCCAGCTCCCTCGTTTCATCTCCAGGTTTCCATCCCCGGGAGCAGAGGCAATCAATGCTCTCAGGATCCCTTGGCCTCCAGGTCTTCTGTATGCCTTCCCTCCAATTCCAATTCTGCCAGACGTGGTTCACAAGATCATCCTAGAGAGGGCTCGAGTAATTCTGATCGCCCCTCACTGGCCTCGCAGGCCCTGGTTCGCGGACCTCCAACAGCTGTCCGTCCAGGACCCCTGGCGACTCCCCATTTCGGAGGATATGTTGCGGCAGGGGGCCTCTTTCCACCCAGATCCGGAGTCGTTCCACCTCACCGCCTGGCTATTATCCGGAGAGACCTAGACCTGCGAGGGTACGACCCAGACACAGTGGAAATCATCCTGAAGTCTAGAAGAGGGTCTACCAACCGGATATACGACCATACTTGGTCCAAATTCCATCAGTGGTGCTCACAGGAGGGCTTATCTTCCCTGTGTCTTCCCATTCACAGGATAATCTCCTTCCTCATGAAAGGTTTCCACCAAGGCCTCTCTACCAGCATCATCCGTCGCCACCTGGCAGCCATCTCTTCTGTCTTGGCGGGGCCTCGCAGGCAGCCCCTCCGCTCCTTTCCGGAAATCCAAGAATTTCTCAGAGGAGTGGCCAACCTCAGACCTGCTAAGATCCACAGATATCCTTCCTGGGACTTGCCACGGGTTCTCCATTCCCTTACTCAGGCACCCTACGAACCCCTGAAATCTGCGTCCCTCAGGTACCTATCCTTTAAGGTAGCATTCCTGGTGGCGATTACATCCGCCCGACGCATATCTGTGTTGGCAGCCCTCTCTATCAGGCAGGACCTCTGTCAGTTCCATCAGGACAAGGTGGTTCTGCGACTGGACCCCACCTTTCTACCCAAGGTCAGTTCCATGTTCCACAGATCCCAGGATATTGTCTTACCTTCCTTCTGTCTCCAACGGGAGCACCCCCTGGCAATTAGATGGCACACTTTGGATCTTACTAGAGCGCTAAAAATTGATATTCAACGCACAGGACCCATTCGGAGGTCTGAAGCACTCTTCGTGGCCTATCATCCCAGATCCATGGGATCCAAAGTGTCCTTATCAGTAATAGGCCGTTGGATCAGAGGGACCATCTCTAAGGCCTATGAGACAGCCTCCATCTCCATTCCAAAGAATATTACAGCGCACTCCACCAGAAGTGCTGCCACATCTGCCGCTTGGGCGACTCAAGCCCCGTTGGAGGAAGTCTGCAAAGCAGCCACTTGGGCCTCGCCAAATTCCTTCATAAGGCACTACAAAATCGATTCTTACGCCTCAGCGGATGCTGCAGAAGGGTACTCCAATCCGTTATCTCTCACGATAGCAATCTAATCCCACCCTAGGGACCTATCTATTGGGTATGTCCCACGTGACTGCTGGACCCACTCCTTCAGTACGGAGAATAGGCGTTGATTGCTTACCTGAACGCCTCTTCTCGTACGGTGAGTGGGTACAGCAGGCACTTCCCTCCCTTTTGTGTGGTCTTCTATGACTTCTATTCCTACCTTTCTTCTAACACATGAGAGTTGAACATTATGGAGCTTCTCTACTGAGCCTAGTCTACGGATTCGCGAATTCTGGGGAAGGGGCGGATCCAGCAGGCTTTTTTAATACTAGGCTCATTCCCATCGGATTGGACAGGAGCAACCCACGTGACTGCTGTACCCACTCACCGTATGAGAAGAGGCGTTCAGGTAAGCAATCAACGCCTATTCTCTGTGTTTGTTTTTCCAACTATAAAGTGCCTTGCTTTTACCAGCGTGTCTGGCTGCTTTTTTCAGTTGGTGTTGAAGTCTGGGGGCACCCAGACAGAACAATATCATTTAATTTACTTTCAATGTTGTCTTTCATCTTAGCACCCTCTGTACTGTGGTACAATCATTTTATCTCTTAAATATTTTTTTCTTTATCTTGATCTTAAGCAATTATATGCTAGCATAACTGAAGGCCCCTATTAACGAACACATTCTCTTAGGTTGCTTTTCTACATTTATATATCTTGCACCTTTCAAGATTGCCACTCAAATGTGGATTTAAGGATGGGGCTGGAAATTATTATGTTCCTAGCATAATTTAATTAATTATATCTGGCATTTATACTCACATATCCCTCCAAAGTTATCCCGTTTATTGAAGAGCATAATTTCTGTCATAAAAGCTGCAAAAAGTATTGATTCAGTAAGTGGTAGTAATGATAAAGAATCCACTTTAATTCCAATTGATTATAGGAATTGACATCCAAGTAAGAACATTCAAATCAAAAGCTAAATTTATAACTGTAAGTGTTCCTGACTGAATGTGGGTTTCAGTGAAACTTGCAATAGTTAAACAGTACAAAAGTTATATTTAACTTGCACTTACTTTACTAAATTTAATCTCATTCCACGAGTGAAACAGATTTTAAAAACCAACTCGTGCCAACTATCACCAAGTATCTTAAAAAGACATAAGAAAATAAATTACAGACCAAGTTAATTTGGTATTAGCTATTTCACAATCCAGAGCAGCATAAGTTACATAAATTCTGTATATGTTACACTGAGAGAGATTTAAAAACACATGTTGCAACTTTTTTCTTCAACTATAATAAATTAATTAAGAAAGCTTTAATTGTCCATTAATTGTGCTCTCTCTTTTGGAATGGAGAGGAAGAATATGTTTAGGAAGTTAAAAGGGTAAAAACTCAATGATTTGACCAAACAAGAAACCCAAGATAATAAAAATAAACATGGGGAATTGCCTCTTCTCCATTCATGAGATGTCTCAAAATGATTTGGTGAATAGCTTGAGTTGATTGAAAGAGCAATTTAGCTTTGCAAGTGCAAGTTAGGATTTTAAAAATGCCATTGGAGAAATTGAAAATTGAAATATAGGAACAAGAAAATCATAGGAGAAAGATAGCATCTCTTAACTGAGCTCAGCTCCTGGAAGCTTACATGAATATTGGAAGGATGATAGTGAAATGTGTTCTTTTGTGATTTTTTAAAAAACCCTTACCTTCTAGGATTTTAATATGGAAATAAACTGAGAAATTTCTTAGCTCAACCTAACACCTATTAAAGTAACTGATAAATTTGTGATAAGTCAATATATAAATACTTATATATTGGTTGTGTTTTATGTGTATGTGCCAATACTTCAGCAGGGTTTGCAATAATAAGATCGGGTTTGCAATAATAGAAATAATAAAATTATAGATAAACTAAAACAAATGAAAGAAATTAGAATGGTTATTCAAAAGAGTCACATTAGACAGCGAGATGGATACAGTACAAATTTAATAAATAAATAAAGTAATTAACAAAGCACTGAATGTTTATTTGTAATTAATTGAGTAGTTATGTGCCATTAAGAAGGTGTTGACTTAGCAAAAAGAGCCAGCTCAGAAGTGTTGTCTCTAAGCAGATTCTTACAAACATTTTTTCCAATTTGGTCATTGTTCCAACACTTCGTCCATTGTTGAGATTATTGAGTCCATCCACTTGATATTGGTCATCTTCTTTCCTTCCACCTTTCCCAATATTAGAGTCTTCTCCAGAGAGCTAGTTCTTTGATCATTTTAGCAATCATTTGTGTCTCAAGTAAACAATCTGGATTGATTTGTTCGATAATCCATGTGTTTGTTTTCTTAGTTGCCCATGGTATTCTCAGGAGTGTTCTACAACATCATAGTTCAGAAGTATCAATACTTTTTCCATCTTGCTTTCTCAAAGTCCAAGATTTGTCATTCCATTTCATTTATCCTATATATAAATCCACCAGTGTGTTGTATAAAAATAAACAAGGAGCAAGCTAAAATTCCTTGGACACTAAACAAATAAAGAATTCAAACAAATAGAATTAATAGATTAATTTATTTATTTTATGAATACTGAAATGAGTATAAATAATTAGCAATTACCAATTAGATTTATGTACAATTTCACAGTGCTTTACATCCCTCTCTAAGCGGTTTACAGAGAGTAAACATATTTCCCCCAACAGTTTGGGTCCTCTTTTTACCGACCTTGGAAGGATGGAAGGCTGAGTCAACCTTGAGCCTACTGAGATTCGATCTGCCAAACTGCTGGCAGCAGTGATCAGAAGTAGCTTGCAGTACTGCACTCTAACCACTGCACCACCAAGGCTTATTTTTAAATAATGAGTTATTTTAAAATATTTAAGATGCTTATTTTGAGGTTAAACTTTTATACACTGATTAACTTGCCTGCCATCAGCAAAAATTGTGATTAATTACACAGAGTTGCATGTTATCTACTTTATTGGGTAATTTTTGGCACAAGCTTGAGATATGTAACCCCCTTTTTTAAATAATTCCTTCTGCTTGCCTCTATAAACTCTGTTAAATAATTCAAACTTCAAAAGAAATAAGAAAAATGGAGGTGATAGGAATACAGCTTCCATCGCAAATGGAAATACTATAAGTGGAATATAAATTATACTCAGTTACCTAGAACTGTCAAGAAATGGGCTGAATTAATATATAGCAATGTCAATCCTTTATAAAAACATAGCACCTTTTTGCTGAAGAAAAATTTCCTGAAGTTATCATTGACATGATTTTTAGATTTTTGCAAGATGTTGAATTCAAGAGATGCTAAGAGTATCCAACACTAACAATCCTGGGTCTAGAAAGCTTAGAACTATGGCGCCTAAAACACGATTTAAGTATTGCCCACAAGATCATATGCTGCAACGTCCTACCGGTCAATGACTACTTCAGCTTCAACCGCAACAACACAAGAGCACGCAACAGATTCAAACTTAATATTAACCTCTCCAAACTTGACTGTAAAAAATATGACTTTAACAATCAAGTTGTCGAAGCATGTAACTCATTACCGGACTCAATAGTGTCAACCCCTAATCCCCAACATTTCTCCCTTAGACTATCCACGATTGACCTCTCCAGGTTCCTAAGCGGTCAGTAAGGGGCGTACATAAGTGCACCGGTGTGCCTTTCATCCCCTGTCCAATTGTCTTTCCTTTATCTCATATATCATATATATTTTCTTCCTTTCATATATCTTCTCTATTTTTACATATTATCTTTATATATATTACTTCATGTCTATTCTCTTCCATATGTATTGGGTATTGGACAAATGAATAAAGAAATAAAGAAATAAAAACACTGTCCCTCAAAGAGGCAATGATTCCCCTCCCAAACAGAGGGGAATCTGCCAGCTGGAAACTTTCCTCTTTGATCCACGCATTTCATGGATCCATCCATTTTGCAATTGGAGAGGGGGATCTGCCACCTGAAAACGCTTTTGTTTAAAAGGCTCTCAACGCAGTTCCCTGAGCTGCTTCCGGAATCAGGCTCTGACCGAAGCAGCAAAGTTCAAGAGCTTGCTAGAAAGCCCGGCAGCATGTTTACGAAATGGCAGGTCCAGGAGGACTGATGTGCTGCCTCTCCATCAGACCTTGCTGTGAGAAAGCCCAGCTTTCAATGCCTACAGCTATAGGTAAGAAGACTGGGGCATTTGGGGAGTGGAGCCAAGTCTGTCTTCTGCCCCTATGAAAATCATACCTCACCCCACCCACTCCAGTTAAATTCCATCCCAATTTCTGCAGGAAAAAAATGTCAACAGATGCATAATAAAACAGAAACTCTGATTAAAGATTTGAAGAATATATGCTTTAAAGAAATCTCATTATACTTCTAAGTTTTTCTAGTGTTGTATCAGGAGGCTTTTATTGGGAAAATTAGTTAGTCACCTTATACAAGTAAACTGATCACTTCCATAGAAGAAATCTGAGATTTACCTCATGCAGCAAAAGTGGATTCTGAAAAATATCTGCTACTAATATGTTTTATTAATAATACAAAAACACAGAAGATTATACAATGATTTGACACAGAAGATTACATATGACTCCTCGTAATTTCTTATTCACTTCACATTTCTGTAATTTCACATTTCTGTAATTTTAGAAAGCACTGCCCTGAGGAATTGTACAGTAAGTGAAGAAAAGTAAAAGACAATATAATTCTTAAGCCAGCTACACATCCAGAACAGCAACAAAATGTCTTCAGTGGATGAGAGATTAAAAATTGTGAGCTAAATAAATGGTCAAAGTAAGGATTCTCTGAAGAACCTCCTTGTGTTTACTCAAGACATTGATAAGGACAATTGATTATCATCTGATCACAGGGTGATTCTTCTCAGAAGGGAGAGACTCAGTCTTTGAATTTATATTCTCTGTCTTTTCCCTACAAAGAAGAATTGTCTTTCTAAAAACAAGTTTGAAAAGGATTTGAAACACAGCTCCTGAATGCAATGATGAAGGCAGAGACAAGATTTTAAATTGGATCAAGTCTAATTAGAACTGTCCATTTTCTCTTCAATACTTTACTATAATACACTACTTTAAAAACTAAATTTGCTATAGTTTAGGATTTATGCTGATCAGAAGATTTGCTCCACTAAAATATAAGTCTTGGATCATATTACTCCATGTAATTATTTATTTTGAAGAATTACCAATATATACCAATATATACAATAGCACTTTCTTTAGCTTGGTGTGAATTGAAAAGCAGGTAATTACATTAAATTAAACAGATTAATATGGACAATTTGAAAGAGAATATTGAAAGCAATACAATAAGTTTAGTGGCATATTTTATTTAAAATATTGAGAAAACATTAAGTAGCCTTCAATTTCAATATACTGTATAACATATACAGTAGATCTTCTTTTTAACAAGAACTACTTATGAAGGATTTAAAATTACATAGCTTAGGTACGTAATGATTTCTATCATTTGCAATTTTCTTTTTTGAGTTTAGTTTTTATTAAGAATTTTTAATTACAACACTAAATTTAAAGGAAGATAAAAGAAAAAATACAAAGAAAAAATATAATAAAGAAAAGAAATATACAATGAAATTATTCCCAACCATCATCACAACAAATATAAAGAAATTTTAAAATGCTTCATACCTTATAAAATTACACAAAGATTTCTCCCACCCATATCCTATCCTGATATATTACTAAATCCATAAATCATGAACTGTTAAATCCTTGTGTCAGCAAAAAATCCATAAAGAGCTGCTAGAACATTACAAAACAAAATCTCATTTTAAGCTTGATCAAATAAACCAAATGTATATTCCTTCCTTTTATCTTTAATACTCTTAATATTTCATTCAGTCAAATATTATCATAAGATTTGATTTTTCCCCATTCTTCTTTATCCCCTTGCATAGATTTCTTCTCTTTTGTAAATCCATTAAAAAAACATTTTCCAGCTTTATAACTTAATCAAAATCTTATTTAGCTGTTTATTTTAATTTGTTTTTCTTAATCTTATAATTAATTTTTGTTCAGAGTTTATCGTCAACTCGCCCAATATTGACCTTTCAAAATTCTCATATCAGAGGCCACTAATTGCTTTAATTTTGTTAACAGGGCATTTCTGAAAGTGATTAGACAGTGAAAATTGTGAACTTAGTGTTTTTTGCTAAGGTTGTGACTAAGATGGCTAATTCTATCATCTCCTTATGTTCAAACCTGCAGAGAAATGGTCTTCTTCTATCTCCTAGCAAGAAGCACATGTGTGTGATTTCCCACCCTCTCCTTCCAAGGAACCAGTTTACTCACTGATTCCTTGAGCTTTGCCATGGTTGTCAGCTTCACTTTCGCAGAGCTCTGTTGATATCTCCTCTAGGAATCCGGGGCAGCTTTTTGAAGACACTTTTGTCCAAAGTTGAAGACACTTTTAGTAAGAACTAAAGATGCTAGAATCTTTTTTTAACCAATGGCATAGAAGAGAGGAAAGTTGCGATTAAATTATGAACATAATAACACCTGGAATGATTTATAACATTTACCTTAAGCCATAGGTTCTTTGGCCTCCCTGCTGAAGAAAAATCACATTGCAGTTTGCTTTTACAGAGGAGAAACAAATGAAGCTCACAGCTATTATTTAAATTAACTAATCTTTAGCTGGAAGTTGGCATAGATTTGCATAATCCAGGCTACTTGAATAAGGAATAGCATTTGCATGCAGTACATGATTTATTAATCAGTGCTGGTGCAATATATGCAAAACACTGAACAATATACTCAGACTGATCTGCAAGCATTTGGCCATCTTGACCTAGGCCCTGGTTGCTAGCTGCTTACCTCCGTGAGTCAGATTTTCAATCAATTTTTGGCCTCTCTCTTTCTGCTTCCCCTCCCTCTACTGTGCTTTTCTCCTTGGTTAAACTTCCAAGCAGCTTCTCAGAGTCTTCCACTTGACTGAAACTTCCAGCTCTTCATATTGCTTGGATTACCAAGTATTCCTCTGGAATGCCTCATGAGTCCTTTCCTTCATCTCTTGCACACAAGTAGTCTTCTGTCTGCTCCCTTCCCTCTCTTTCCTTTCCTTTCTCTTCCCTTTCCTATTCCCTTGTCATTTGCCTATCTATCATGCCTAGAGTTGAATTTATTAAGTTTCTTAAACTTCCTAGCTCCTTCTCTTACTTTCTTTCCTTCAGTCTATCCTCCTTTCCATTGTTTTAGCGCTGGTATTAATTGCGCTATAATGAGACATTAGCATCTCTCTTGGGCAGTGGTGAAATCTATTTACCTTCCCTTACAGTTTGGAAGCATGTGCTTTGCCCATGGACAGAGGGTTTAAAAAAAGAAAATGGTGACATCCGGGAAGGTGGGCAAAACCTCGGTCAGCCACCACTATTGATTTTCCGAACCACCAGCGGCTGCCGCTACACCCGAACCAGTAGCATTTTACCTCTGCTCTTAGGAAAATTTTCTATTTCTTCCTAAGAGCTGTTCCTCTGTTTTCCTAATTACCTATTTCAAAATGATGCATTTTCAGTATCCTTCAGTTGCAATTTAGTTAGCAGTTTTAATTTTCCTTTCCTTCCACCCAGCTTCCTTACAATCCATTGGCTTGCATAACATTTTTTTTAAAATAAAAAGGTGTTTATCTAGACCTTTATAAAAATTAGCCTTACTGAAGGAGTTGGAACATATTGATTTTTTTTAATGGGGATTTTTCTTTGAAATGGACATAAATTGATAGAAATAGATTTATCCTCGATGAAAAATTGATTTTGAAAGGATTTAATTGAAGCAGAATTGATTTGGAACAATTGAAATAAAGTTAGTGTTTCAAGTTAGCTTAATTGAAGTGAAATTGATCTGAGACAATCTGGAAGAAAGTTAGTATTTTACAATAAATACAAACCATACATTAAATTTTAGTTTGATGAACATAGTTCAATAAATACTGGATTGCAACTGGGGTGTATTCAAGAATGCAAGATTATTTTATATAAGAGTGCATATACTTATACTTATTACATATACTTATTGAAAAAAAGTTGCTAGAGGAATGGAGGATTTCAATTAATTATGTTTATATCCCCAAGAAGATAAATATCAAATAAGTGTTATCAAAATCGTCTTGAGTCAAAATGGATATGACATAAATGGAATGTCATTAAGATTGGACATGTTCTAGTTATTTCATTTCTCTCGGGTTTCTATGTTTTGATAAAATATCAGGCTAAGCTAATATATCTTTTCGACGCTTCATCAACTATGAGTTGATGAATAAATATTAGTGTTGTGGTTAGCTCTGGCCCAGCTCCTGCCCCAAGGAATGTGCAGGTGGATGTGGGGGAAACATCCACATGCTGCAGGCCTGTTTTGCTCCCGATGGAATCTGCCGATGAAGCCTCCTCTGACCAAGGAAGCGTGAGTGACAGGGAAGAGGGGAGTTTGGCAGACAGCCCAGGAGGAGATCAATCATCTGTATCATCCTTGGATTCTGAACAAAAATTAATGACACATCCACGCATGCGTAGAGTGATGCATAGGAGACAACAACTGAAGGATTATTACAAGAGAAAATGAGGCCACCTGCGGTTGGGTGGGGCTGCTGTAATTAGTGCTACAGATAAAAGTGCAACCTGGTGTTTTAGCCTCATGGCAGTTTATCTGATTCATTGTTTCGTCAAGATCGTGGTTTTTGTGCTGTTCAATATTGTGTGTGGACTCTCTGGACTTTAGAATTGGACTCAATTTCCCAGTTATTGGGTGAGCAATTGGATTGGATTGCATTTCACCTGTGCCTTGTGTGTACTAGAAAATCCCTTTGACATTTAAAAAAGGAGCTGTTTCTGGATTTCTGTTTATAAAAACTTTTGGGTTTTCCTTTTATCGTGTGGTGTGTGTGTCTTCCTGGACTAATTACCCTGTAATTACTGGCGGTTGAAACAAGCCGACAGAACAATTAGACTTACAATTTCTGCTCCATTTTGTTTCTTTTCAACTCTACCTTATTGTCTGTCTCAACTTGAGCCTTTTAACAAGAACTAGGCTTGGCTCCATTTGTTGAGAAATACAGGTATATCATTTTTCTAAAGGTCAAGTGAAACACAATAAACCAAAGGCAAAACTGAAATTCACATGCCAAATCCCCAAGTGACCTTTTCCCTGCTTAGCTCCCCATCATCCAATTCATTTCCATGAAGATGTTTTTAAAACAATTACTCTGATGGTAGGTTGGCTTGCAGCTGCATTCCTCTCATAAGGGAGTGGCCAAGAATCACTGTCTCAGAGAGGTACCTTCACTTGCTTAATTTTCACTTCTCCTCCCCACCATCCAATCACTCTTCCTCCATCTCATCCTCCTCCAAAGTTTCATAGCAGGTTGGCACTGGATGATCACTGAGTGCAGGCATGAGGTGGCAATTCTGACACTTGTCATGGTTCAACACTGTTGTTCCTTAGATATATTTCCCCAACATTATTGGAAGAATGAGTCATGGTTGTGCAGTGGTTAGAATGCAGTACTGCAGGCTACTTCTGCCAGCAATTTGGCAATTTGAGTCTCATCAGGTTCAAGGTTGACTCAGCCTTCCATCCTTCCATGGTTGGTAAAATGAGGACCCAGATTGTTGGGGACAATATGAAAACTCTCTGTAAACCACTTAGAGAGGACTGTAAAGCACTGTGAAGTGGCAAATAACTCTAAATGCTACTACTATTATTCTAAATATATCTAAAATGATAGGTTAGTAATAAATAATACGTTGCATTTAAAATACCTTGTGATTTGCTGGCTCCATCTCATATTATCTATGTAGCCATTCCCTGAAAAAATGTCCCGTATATTTTCAAGCAGTTTCATATTACTATGAAAATATACTCTGAAGAACATTGGGAATTGCCTCCCACCTGATCTTCTATAGTATTCTTGGTCCCAAAAGTAAATATTAAGCCTGGTGTAATAGAAAAGGAAAACAGAGAGGGAGGTAGCTGATACGATTGAGCAAACATCCATACCTCCTAAAATGTTCATAAAGCTTGTAGTACAAACTGCATTGTGGTAATTGTGAATAGATGGTGGACATTTCAGCACAAACAAGGTTGTTTTGAATAGCATGAAGAGGATGCCTAGGAGACAAGCTAAATTGAGGTCAAAAATATTGAGGATAATCAAGAAAATGGAGCAGATTCTGTTGATTTTTTTATTTATGTCTGTAGCTATCTCATATGTCTTCATACATATTGTGTTCCATGGAAATCAGAAGCCTTCATTTTTCTGTTTCCAAAGAGGCATCATTACTTTCTAGAATTATGTTTTATTTATTTTCATTTGTTTCTCTACAGTTTATGTATGCAACCTGTTTTTTAATTAGTAATAACTATTGTTAACAAAAACTATTTACACGTTTTAGTTACGTTTCTACATTACTTTGAAGTTTGGCTAGTACTATATATATTAGTGCATAATATATTTCCCTCTAGAATCTGGAGTCACTTTTTACTGTAGGCATTTTAAAATACACTTGACATTGCCATTTGTCTGTTTTCTAACTGTAAATTATTTTGCCTGTCATTTTCCATTTCAATATTTTTATGGTTTGGAAAGGATTTTTCTTTGTATTTGAAAAAATGTGCCTGGAATATTTTAAACTTAATAAACATATACAACACACACCCTCATCTTCTCCTTTCTTTAAAGAACATGACATAAAATCTATCAACTGTATTTTATTGATAATTCATTAAGGTTAAGGGGTTTTGGTAATTTGCAAAACAATAGTTTTACTGCACTTAAATTAACTTGAATTGGGGCTGTGTGTTTTTCCTGAACAAAAGCTGGAGAAGCTTGTGACTTGCAACTTGTTCCAGAGGTTGAGAAAGAGTTGTTGCTTCTTTTAGCTGCCAAGATCACAATGCTGACAATGTACACAATGTCTGGGACATTAACATAATGAATTAAAAATGTTACCATCTTAATGCAAGTTCAATGCAGTTTTGTGAGGCTTTCTGCAAAGCCACACAGATCTTCCAAAATTTCAGTCACCTTCAGGATTCTTGGAAGATTACGTTACTTTTAGGTTTTATCTGGGAGCAGGGAAGCCTTTTGAAGTCAGAAAGCTGTTCAGTACCTCTGATTATTGAGTTATTGGCTTTCTCATGCGGTTCTACAGCCCTGGACAACTTTTATTTATTTATTTATTTATTTATTTTGTCCAATGCACAATGAGGGTTTTAGTGAGTATATATCAATATACACATAGTAAAATACATGATGAAGGTTATAGAGGAGATACTCATAGTAAAATATATCTAAGAAATAATAGCAAAGAAGATATAGGAATAGAATATATAGAATATATAGAATATAGGAATAGAATATATATATATATATACATATACATATATATATATATATATATATATATACACACATATACATATATGTCACATGTTTAAGCTGAATTTGAAAATTAAGGGAGATTAGGAAAGATCTATTTCGGCCTTATTTTGGCCTCATCAGCTAGCCATATACATATACATACACATACATATATATATATATACATACACATACACACACATATATACATATATATACATACATACACATACATATATATATAGGAATAGAATATATCAATGAAAGAATAGAAGAAGAGATATAGGAGATATAGGAGAGTAATAGGACAGGGGACGGAAGGCACTCTAGTGCACTTGTACTCGCCCCTTACTGACCTCTTAGGAATCTGGATAGGTCAACCGTAGATAATCTAAGGGTAAAGTGTTGGGGGTTTGGGGATGACACTATGGAGTCCGGTAATGAGTTCCACGCTTCGACAACTCGGTTACTGAAGTCATATTTTTTACAGTCAAGTTTGGAGCGGTTAATATTAAGCTTAAATCTGTTGTGTGCTCTTGTGTTGTTGTGGTTGAAGCTGAAGTAGTCGCCGACAGGCAGGACGTTGCAGCATATGATCTTGTGGGAAATACTTAGATCTTGTTTAAGGCGTCTTAGTTCTAAACTTTCTAGGCCCAGGATTGAAAGTCTAGTCACATAGGGTATTCTATTTCGAGTGGAGGAGTGAAGGGCTCTTCTGGTGAAGTATCTTTGAACATTTTCAAGGGTGTTAATGTCTGAGATGCGATATGGGTTCCAAACAGATGAGCTGTATTCGAGGATGGGTCTGGCGAAAGTTTTGTAAGCTCTAGTAAGTAGTGTGAGATTGCCAGAGCAGAAGCTACGTAGGATTAGGTTTACAACTCTTGAAGCCTTCTTGGCTATATTGTTGCAGTGGGCTTTGGCACTTAAATAAACTTGTGTTTGTGTCCTTGACAAAAGAGTAGCATCCATCAAGAACAACATGATAGATACAATGCAGCTCAAATAAATGCCTGGCTATTAGCCCCAGTTCTCAGAAAGGATATATAACTTGCAGGTTTTAGGAAATCCAGTGAGTGTCTTTTCTTTGTAAGTATTACTGCTCCTTCAAAAATCCCAGACAAATACAGCATAACAGTATACAATTTTCTCTATATCAGTACAAACTACTCCCTGGGCACTTTTATATATTGCTATGGCTGAAAGGATCTTTCAAAATATATTTTATAAAGTACAGAATCTATTAATACTATCTGCTGCTTTTTCAGGATTTTCTTTTAAAGTTTTATTCGTAATATCAGAAAAGAATACTAATAGCATGATGCAACTTTTGGGATAAATTACATCTTCTCTATTGCATGCTTATCCATACATCTGGTAGATTTTTCTTCATCTGTTTCCATCCAATTCAACAGCAGAGTAAACACTGATATAGCGCACTTTGTATGCACAATCACAACTCATTAGAGCACCCATTCTTTTAGCTTGGTTCGGAACACGTTCATGCTATTTGAGGGTCCAACCAGGTTTTCAGCTTTTTATTCCAAAGTCACTTAAATATACAAAACCTCCAGATAGCGATTCCCTAAATCTGTCTTATTTAAGGGGAGCCCCTGGATCATAACTGAATGCTCCGTTCTTCAGATGTAGCACAAAGAAACAGGACCAATCTTATAATGACACTTCCTCTGAGGTGACTGAAGTTGGGAAGGGGCTTTAAAATTATAAGATTTCCAGATGTATTCTTGGGCCTCACATTTATCTGTCAAATGTATATTGCCTCCCATCCTACACATAGTGGGTAGCATACAATAAAACCAGCAATTAAAACATTCTAAAAAACCAGTTAAAATAATAAACCTAAAGTAAGGTCACAAGGGGGAAGATATTACATATAATTCATCCAATGTGTGAGTGTTGGTTATGACCTATAAAGCCCTTCATGGCATCGGACCAGAATATCTCTGAGACCGCCTTCTGCTGCACGAATCCCAGTGACCTTTTTTGTCCCACAGAGTTGGCCTTCTCCGGGTCCCATTGACAAAACAATGTCATCTGGCGGGACCCAGGGGAAGAGCCTTCTCTGTTGCGGCACCGACTTTCTGGAACCAATTTCCCCCAGAGATTAGGGCGGCCCCCACCCTCCTTGCCTTTCACAAACTCCTTAAAACCCACTTCTTTTGTCAGGCATGGGGAAATTGATTCCCCTGGGCCCTCTTCGCTTTATGTATGGTCTGTATGAGATGTATGATTGTTTTTATATTAAGGGTTTTTAAATTGTTTTTAACTATTGGATTTGTATTGTTTTGTTGTTGTAAGCCGCTTCAAGTGTCCGGAAAGGGGCGGCATACAAATCTAATTAATAATAATAATAATAATAATAATAATAATAATAATAATAATAATAATAATAACAACAACAACAACAACAACTACTACTATTATTATTATTATTATTATTATTATTATTATTATTATTATTATTATTATTTCTTATTACCAGGAGAGTCCCCATGCTAATGAAATATGTTTGAGGGCTTTCTGTAGGGCACAAGGCTTGGGGTGAACTTCACCATGGGAGGGATTATATTCCAGAATGCAGCTGCTATGGTAGAAAAAGCTCTTCTGCTGAGTCCCATCAAGTGGAACATCTTTGCAGATGGAACCTGTCACATGTCTCTCCTGCCATACTTTATGACACAAGTATATCCAATTGGAAAGAGGCGGGTTCCTCATAACATGGCCCTTGGCCCTTCCCCCTATGCCACACAGGTCTTTAAAGATTTAAAGGTTTTCTTTAAGGAAACCAAACTGGCACCAAATCTTACACATTTGCAAAAAGAATCAGAATACTAAATATAAACTTGGAGGAATTGAACTTATTGATAACCCTCAATTTGTCAAAGACCTTGGAGTACTCATACCCAATGACCTAACTCCTAGAGCCCACTGCAACAACATTACCAAAAAGGCTTTAAGAGTTGTTAACCTAATCCTTCTCAGCTTCTTCTCTGGTAATTTTGAACTGCTAACAAGAGCTTACAACAAGAGCTTAGGATTGTCAGACCAATCCTAGAATACAACTCACCTGTATGGAACCCACATTGCATATCTGACATCAACACAATTGAGAGAGTCCAGAAATATTTCACAAGAAGAGTCCTTCACTCCTCTTCTCACAACAAAATACCTTACTCCGCTAGACTTGAAATTCTTGGTTTAGACCACTTACAACTCTGTCGTCTCCATTCCAACTTAATTATAGTTCATAAAATCATATACCAAAATGTCCTATCTGTTAACGATTACTTCACCTTCAACCGCAACAACACACAAGCACGAAATCGATTTAAACTAAATGTCAGCCACTCCAAACTTGACTGCAAAAAATACGACTTCAGCAACAGAGTAATCAACGCCTGGAATGCACTACCTGATTCTGTGGTTTCTACTCCTAATCCCAAAACCTTTAGCCTTAGACTATCTAGAGTTGACCTCTCCCCCTTTCTAAGAGGTCTGTAAGGGGAGTGCATAAGCGCACCACTGTGCCTACCGTCTCTGTCCTATTGTCTTCTTTTGTTACTTTTTATCATTACTTATCTAATGTTTTATTTATACAAATTACCACTCTATAATTGTTTGACAAAATAAATAAATAAAATAAATAAATAAATAAAACATTGTAGCTCACGATGTGTGGAGATATTGGAGCACACATAACTGGCTATGGCACCCCTATTTTGCACTAGAGAAGTTTCTAGATACCCTTTATGGGGAGCTACATGTAGATATTTTTTTTTTCAATGATCCATTTGGGAAATGATGAGACCCTTACAAAAAGGGACTGGTGCAACTGATACACAATACACTCTTGTACAAAGGTTCTTTGTGACAGAAAAGCACTTCTTGAGAGGAATTACTGTCTTTCAAAGCTAAGTGGAGGTTTGAAGTTGTATTTACTGATGTTCCTAAATTAGAATTATTTTATTGAGGTAGGGACTTTTGTTTCATATCAAGAGCATGTTACAGATTCCCTAAAAACTGGCTGCTGTGGTCATTAAAAAAAAAAAATCATCCATTGATGAGAAAGTAGAAATATGTTGCATTTCAGACCAGAAGCCAAAGATGTTTTCCAGTGGGCTATGCCACTCTTCTCTGAACCTTCTTAAAGATACCACAACTTTTCCTGGGCTTGCTTACTTCAAAAAACAAGACTGTGGGGTTGAGAAAATAACAGCAGTCTCTTGCAGCCCAGCATTTGCATAACATTTTAACACAAATATGCACTTTCCTGGAATCATGTAGTTTCTGAACATCCCCAAAAAATAACCCAACAAAAGCTGATTTAAGGATCTACCAACATGGGCAATTGGGCACCTTCTCTGCTCCAAAGCAGCTTTTTGGCTTTGGTCTGAATCGGAATTAAGTTTAAGTTTAAGTTTAATTGGATTTATATGCCGCCCCTCTCCGAAAACTCGGGGCGACTAACAACAATCATGAAAATATACAATAAAATCCAATACTAAAAGCAAATTAAAACCCCTTAATATATAAAAACCAAACATACATACAAACATACCATGTATACAGTTGTAACGGCCTAGGGGGAGAAAAAAGTCTTAATTCCCCCATGCCTGGCGGCAGAGGTGGGTTTTAAGTAGCTTACGAAAGGCAAGGAGGGTGGGGGCAATTCTAATCTCTGGGGGGAGTTGGTTCCAGAGGGCCGGGGCCACCACAGAGAAGGCTCTTATCCTGGGTCCCGCCCAGCGGCATTGTTTAGTTGACGGGACCCGGAGAAGACCCACTCTGTGGGACCTAACTGGCCGCTGGGATTCGTGTGGCAGAAGGCGGTCCCTGAGGTAATCTGGTCCAGTGCCATGAAGGGCTTCATAGGTCATAACCAACACTTTGAATTGTGACCGGAAACTGATCGGCAACCAATGCAGACTGCAGAGTGTTGGTGTGACATGGGCATATTTAGGGAAGCCCATGATTGCTCACGCAGCTGCATTCTGCACGATCTGAAGTTTCCGAACACTTTTCAAAGGTAGCCCCATGTAGAGAGCGTTACAGTAGTCGAGCCTCGAGGTGATGAGGGCATGAGTGACTGTGAGCAGTGACTCCCGGTCCAGATAGGGTCGCAACTGATGCACCAGGCGAACCTGGGCAAACGCCCCCCTCGCCACAGCTGAAAGATGTTTCTCTAATGTGAGCTGTGGATCGAGGAGGACGCCCAAGTTGCGAACCCTCTCTGAGGGGGTCAATGATTCTCCCCCCAGGGTGATGGACGGACAGATGGAATTGTCCTTGGGAGGCAAGACCCACAGCCACCGTCTTGTCTGGGTTGAGTTTGAGTTTGTTGACACCCATCCAGGCCCCAACAGCCTCCAGGCACCGGCACATCACTTCCACTGCTTCACTGACTGGACATGGGGTGGAGATGTATAGCTGAGTATCATCGGCATATTGATGATACCTCACCCTATGCCCTTGGATGATCTCACCCAGCGGTTTCATGTAGATGTTAAATAGCAGGGGGGAGAGGACCGACCCCTGAGGCACCCCACAAGGGAGAAACCTAGAGGTCGACTTCTGACCCCCCACTAACACCGACTGCGACCAACCGGAGAGGTAGGAGGAGAACCACTGAAGGACAGTGCCTCTCACTCCCAACCCCTCCAGCCGGCGCAGAAGGATACCATGGTTGATGGTATCGAAAGCCGCTGAGAGGTCAAGAAGCACCAGGACAGAGGACAAGCCCCTGTCCCGGGCCCGCCAGAGATCATCCATCAACGCGACCAAAGCAGTTTCCGTGCTGTAGCCGGGCCTGAATCCAGACTGCTGAGGACCTAGATAATCGGCTTCTTCCAAGGACCGCTGGAGTTGGAGCGCCACCATAAAGGGAAGGTTGGAGACTGGACGGTAGTTATTAAGCACAGCTGGGTCCAGGGAAGGCTTCTTGAGGAGGGGGCGTACAGGTGCCTCCTTATAAAGGGCCGGAAAGGACCCCCTCGCCAAGGAGGCATTGACAATCTCCTGGGCCCAGCTCCATGTCACCTCTCGACTGGCCGAAACCAACCAAGAGGGACACGGATCCAGTAAACAGGTGGCAGAACTCACAGCTCCAATGGCCTTGTCCACTTCATCAGGTGTCACCAAGTCAAACTCCTCCTAGACAGATGGACAAAGACGTTTAGCCCCAGTCACCTCGACTGACTCGTTGTCAGTCGACTCTGTTTTACAATTGGAGTCGAGGTCAGCTCGGATCCGAGCGATTTTATCAGCAAAAAATGTGTTAAAGTCCTCAGCACTGCTCTGTAAGGGCTCCCCAACTCCCCCCTGATTAAGAAGGGAGCGGGTCACCCTAAACAGAGTGGCCGGGCAGGATTCTGCTGATGCAATCAAGGCGGCATGATACGCGCATCTTGCCGCCTTGAGCGCCACTTTGTAAGTCTTAATATGAACTCTTACAAGTGTTCGATCGGATTCGGACTTACTCTTCCTCCATCGCTTCTCTAGACGTCTCTTCTGGCGTTTCAACTCCCGGAGCTCCTCGTTGAACCATGGAGCTCTACGGGGTCTAGCACCATGGAGAGGTCGCAGCGGCGCAATTCGGTCAAGGGCCTCCGCTGCAGCCTTGTTCCAGGCCTCAGCCAGAGACTCTGCCGAACTGCGGACGAGTGTATCTGGAAAAACCCCAAGCGCCTCCTGAAAACCATCTGTATCCATCAGGCGCCTGGGGCGGAACAACTTAATCGGTTCTGCCTCCCTGCGGGGGAGGATTGGAGCCAGGAAGTCAAGCCGCAGTAGGAAATGGTCTGACCATGACAAAGGCAACACTTCTAAGCCCCTTAGTCTCAGACCATTACTCAGTTGCTGAGAGGAATACCATGTCGGGTGCATGTCCCCCCTCATGAGTCGGACCCTGTACTACTTTAGTCAGGTCCATGGCTGCCATGGTGGCCATGAACTCCTGTGCCAGTCCAGAGGATTCGCCGAGTGATGGCAGGTTGAGGTCCCCCAAGACAGTAAGTCTAGGGAACCCCACTGCCAGCCCGGCTACCTCCTCGAGTAGCACAGGCAGGGCTTGTGCCATGCAGCTGGGAGGCAGGTACGTGAGAAACAAGCCCACCTGAACCCCTAAGTCCAACTTCACCAGGAGGGACTCGCAACCCGCAATCTCCAGGGCAACAAGTCTACGCAGGCAAAGGCTCTCCCTGGCTATAATAGCCACTCCTCCCCCCCTTCACCGGGGTCGAGGTTGATGCCATATCTGAAACCCGGCTGGGCAAATTTCAGAGAGAGGAACTCCTCCCACTGGGCCCAGCCAGGTTTCAGTTACACATGCCAGGTCGGCCTCCCCATCCAGGATTAAATCCCGGATGAGGAGAGCTTTATTTACCACCGACCTGGCATTGAGTAGCAGCAACCTGAGCCCAGGGCCAGACTTACACTCGTCACCAGTATTCTGGGTTGAGCTCACGGAGCCGGAACAAGGGATCGTTATTAAGCAATGATCCCTCCTTCCCCTGGAATGGCTAGCTCCGTGGCTCCCACCATATCTGCCTCTCCCCAGCAACACTGAAATATCCTGACCCTCTGTCACCCCAGAGATAGATGTCCCTCCCTCTCCTGCCTCTCCAGCACCAGGTAGGCCAAATATATTATTTACATCCTTCCCATTCATCTCACCCATACTGTGACCCCACCCATCCCATCCATCCCAATCATTCTCTCCATACACACTACACCCACCCCAATTATCCATCACTAAAACACCCCCCCAATAATTTAGTTAAAATATGAATCAATTTATAATTTAAAACACTAAGATTAAAATACTAATAAAAAGATAATACAGTGATCCCTTGAGTTTCGCGATCTCGATCTTCGCGAAACGCTATATCGCGATTTTTTAAAAAAATATTAATTTAAAAAAAAACACTTCCGGGTTTGGCTTCGGGAGTCAGCTGGGAAGCGGCGCGGCTGTTTTAAAAGGTTGCAGCCGGCCTGGGGGGCTTCCCAGCACCCCCCCGTACCCCCAACCCAGGTTCGGGGGTGCTGGGAAGCCCCCCAGGCCGGATGCGACCTTTTAAAACAGCCGCGCCGCTTCCCAGCTGAGTCCTGAAGCCAAACGCGGAAATTCGGCGGGCGGACAAGCGGCGGGCAGACAAGCGGCGGGCGGACAAGCGGCGGGCGGGCAAGCAGCGGATGGACAAGCGGCGGACAAGCGGAGGGCAGACAAGCGGCGGGCGGACAAGCGGCGGGCGGACAAGCGGCGGGCGGACAAGCGGCGGGCGGACAAGCGGCGGGCGGACAAGCGGCGGGCGGACAAGTGGCGGGCGCGGCAGCAGCGAGGAGCTGAAGATCGGGGTTTCCCCTTTGCGGTGCTGCCGAGCAGATCAGCTGCTGGGCGGCGGAAGGAACCTTCCCTGGGCCAGGTGCGGAAGTAAAAACACCATCTGCGCATGCGCGGCCATGGAAAAAAAGGGCGTGCATGCGCAGATGGTGTTTTTACTTCCGCACCACTATATTGCGAAAAATTGAGTATCGCGAGGGGTCTTGGAACGTAACCCTCGCGATACTTGAGGGATCACTGTAGATACAAATAGAAAAAATAGAATATATAAAATATAGGTAATAATGCAGCAATTCAGTTGGTTAAAATAGATCCAGTCAGCAGCAAATGACAAAAGAGCCAATGTCTCAGGTGGTAAAGTCAAAGATTGTTCAGAGTCAAGAGTCATTCTATATCTACCTCCCTCCTCAAAGAAGGGGGGTAGAGTGTCCTTATCCCAAGTATGCTGGTTGTTAAATTAATTTCCCTGTCTCTCAAACTCCTTGATGTCGATATTTCCAGATCTTCCTTCTCTCTTGTCCCATCCACTCTTACAGTACCTCCAGACCACCAGACATTCAGAGCCTCCATGCAGCCACAGTATGCTCCTTTAATGGTCATAATAGTATTCTTCTCCTTGGCCTCTTTGTTTTCCCATAGGAATACATTTCCTACTAAAAATAAACAGGTATGGTCACTTTCCACTAACCTCTTTTTCTTCCCAGGATGTTCTGACACCCCAAGCGAATAATTTATTGGTGCCCTGGTACCCATGGTGCTAATTTCTTGAGCAGGGGTGGGCTTCAAAATTTTTAGCAAGGGGTTCCCTGCCCTGTTGCTGGGGGCATTTTCCCATGGTGGGTGTGGCCTACTCTGCCTCCTGCATCATAGCAGGGGGGCATTTTCGCATTCCCCAGGTTCCAGAGGCTTTCTTCAAGCCTCCTGGAGGATGAAAATAGCTTCCCCAGGCTCCCGAGGTCCTTTGGAGGTCAGAAATGGGCCCAAGCTTCCCATTTTTCAGCCTCTCTGAGCCTCTGTGTACTCCCTGCACTTAACGGCATCTAAAATGGATCATATGGGGGATCCTGGGAAGGGAGGAATAGTGTGGGCGGGGCCAGCCAGAAGTGGGATTTTGGGGTTCTCCGAACTGCACAGAATCTTAGCTGGAGGTTTTCCCAAATCCCTGCAAACACCCAGAAGCCCATCCCTTCTTTTGAGTTAATGTAATAGTTGGCTTAAGGATTAAAACCAGTAACATTCTGCTGTAATTTTACTTGTTGAAGAAAAATGATTCTGGGCACATTAGGAGAATTGGATTGTCATCTTATGCAGCTTTTTAAAAAGTGACCACTGCTATGAGATTTATATCCCAATAGTACTGCTATGTTGGCTACAAGCATAGATGCATTCACTCACTTGAAAGAATACTTTATTTCTGAGTAGATGTATAAGACCGACGGAGCAAAAAATTCAGTTATTAAAATCAATAAGAATTGCAACCTCATGTTGGAGGTAATAATATGTGAAATATACTTTGGGAGATGGGGACAGAAGGACATTGATGTTGCCTAGGGAATGGTGAAAGAAATATAAATATAGCCTGTGTATCTGCAGAATAGCTGGAGAAAGAGACTCCGAAGGGACCCTCCCCAGCGACCGGTTAGGTCCCACAGAGTTGGCCTTCTCCAGGTTCCGTCGACTAAGCAATGTCATTTGGCGGGACCCAGGAGAAGAGCCTTCTCTGTGGCGGCCCCAACCCTCTGGAACCAGCTCCCCCAGATATCAGAGTTGCCCCCACCCTCCTTGCCTTTCGCAAGCTCCTTAAAACCCACCTCTGTCGTCAGGCATGGGGGAATTGAAATTTCCCTTCCCCCTAGGCTTATAGAATTTATACATGATATGCTTGTATGTATGAGTGATTCTTTAAATTGGGTTTTTTTTAGATTGTTTTTAATATTAGATTTGTTTACATTGTCTTTTTATATTGCTGTTAGCCGCCCCGAGTCTTCGGAGAGGGACGGCATTCAAATCTAATAATAAATAAATAAATAAACTTCTCAGGCTGCAAAAGAAATGGCAGGATATTTGTATTTTCAAACTTGCAAGACACTATTAATATAGCCTTAGAATAAAGAGATCTGGTCTTGTTTGCTGTCTGGTCTATCTGGCAAGGCTAACACTTTACTTATGATGTATAAGATTAACTGGGGGGAAAATAGCTATCTGAAACAAAAATCTGTAAGGAGAGTCCTTCCCAAATTCTTTTCTCCACCCATTATGAAGCTGTGGGCTATGTCTTATATCCATGATGGTGATCCTAGGTGACATGCAGAGCCCTCTCTGTGGGCAAGCGCGCCATCGCAAGATGCTCTTCGGGTTTTCGGGATGCTGGTATTCACGGCCGCTGTAGCACCAAAAAATGGCCCAAAATGCGCACCAGCCAACTGGTCTTCAGGTTTCCGGTACTCCATGCCACGCACATGCACGCACTTTCTAGTTTGGGCACTCGGTGCCAAAAAGGTTCACCATCAGTGTCTTATATTATCTGACCATTCCCTAGGCAGCATCTCTTCTCCCTGTCTCCCAAGGTCTTTCCCACGTACTATTCCATTTGGCACCCAGGTGATATGCTTTTCTATTTTAACAATAGAAAATGTGTGTCTTTTGTGATTATTCCCCCCCCCTAAAAGAAATACAGAGTGAAGGTTGTGGATGTACAGTATCTTGGCATTAAGTACTGGGGGGAGGGGGATTAGAAGCTGTTGCAAATGTTTAAGATCTAAAATGGTTTTTTCCCCCTTTGATTTCAACAGCATCTTTTAAAATATGATCATTCTGCCACAGCATTTTCTCAACTCTTAATGCTTTTGGACACACAGACCATGGGATTAATTATATAATGTGAGCAACAATTCATGAATATTTAACACTCTCATTTATTCTTAATGAAGAATTATACATTTTGACAGTGGTATTTAATGTGTTTTAAGGAAATAGTTCTCATTAATCCTCCCCTTCCTGTATGTGTGTGTGTAGACTTGTGAGATGGAATCAGAATAAAAAAGATGGATTGAGGGAATAGTATTTAGGATGTCATTGTTCCTAGGTTGTGTTTTAATTCAGTTTTATTTGAGTTCCTTGTCACTGTGGAAAGAGGCCTCCGTTATTGCATTAATGCAACATTTACCTAAAGCTACGCTATTTATGAGTAGACTTGTATAGAATTATACTAGATCTTTAAGACAGATCTATAAAATTCATTTTAACTCAACTGTTTAAAATTACAGGGGTAAAATATTACAAACATGACTCTACTTTCTTATCACTTGGTTCCTTGCCATAGCCTTATACCAAATATTGGTATGGTTCCAGATACAGGTAAGCCCTTGATTTAAGACCACAACTGAGCTCAAAATTTCTATTGCTAAGCATACAGCTGCTAAATGATTGGTTGCTTCATTTTACATACCAAATGTTTGCTTGCTTCATTTTACTTTCTTGCCATAGTTGTTAAGTGAATCACTTCGTGTTTGCAAATACAGTTTGCAAACAAGGATCACATGACCCTGGAATTGTGCAACCATCATAAATATGTAACAGTTGTCAAACGACCACATTTTGATTGTATGACTTTGGGGAGGCTGCCACAGTTGTAACCATGAAAAACAGTCATAAGTCACTTTTTTAAGTGTTGCAACTTTGACTGGATTCTCGTTGAATGTTCTAAGTATAGGCTATCTGTATTGAAATGCAGAGAAAAGAGATTTAATGAAGGTGTTTTGTCACATATATTCTTTCTACTAGTTGAGTATTTTAGTGACCTGCTTGTTGATAAGGAAAATTCAGTGGAACTTTGTTGAGTGAAATTTAGCTGGATAGAACAATTTATTGGACTTGATAGCAGAGTACTATCAAATCCAATAAATATGGTATCAAGGAATTTTTGAAAGTTAATCCATATATCCTCCATAGTTAATCCATATATAAAATCTTAAAGTAAAAAAACAAAAACCAAAGAGCTAATATTATGAAGGAAATAAATCTACAAAGCCCAATCAAGTGTTTTATAATCTTGCAATAAAGGTTGAATTAGTTTATTAAGAATATATTTGGTAGTTAAATATTTTTGTAACTAATAAAGTGATCACAGCACTAATATCCTGGAAATTCCTGAATATTCTGAAATACAGGAATAAGACCACTAAGCTGCCCCCGTGGAATGGATCATCTAACTTTGGAGTTGCTACGATCGAATTCATCACCAACTGGGAGACAATTGCAATTTCATTGAGACAAGTTGTGAATGCAGAAAAATGAGTGTACCTGAGCCTCAAACTCTTGGAGCAATATTGGTTCCCCTCTGATCCAAATTTCAAAGTTGCCTCTATCAACAGAAAAACTTTCCATCCAATCCCCTACTCTGAACTTTTCTGCTATCCTTGGATGCAGAATTACCCACCAGGTAGTCAATCTGCTGCCAATTTGTTAGGGTAAACTATTTCCTACCTGCAGCTGTACAATTTCAGCAGAACCATGCTCAGATCTCCATTATGTTTCCCAGGCTATTTGCTGCTCTCTCTGCTTCCATTTTGATAAGCAACAGAAGCAATTAAAAAAAAATCCAGTCTTTAACACTTTTAGCCATGGGGGAAATTTTAAATTTCTGGAAGGGGTTGACTGATTGTATGCCTCACGAAACAAAATGCATAATTAAGTAGCCGTACTCTCTCAACATAATCTACTTCTCTGAGCAGCTGAAAGCCCCTGTGTTCCTCCATCGCTAAGTATTAAAACTCCTTTCTTGCAATCAGCCTGAAGCTTACCAGATAAAAGATATTTTCTGAACAGACATAACAGAAACAGTTTAATCTCCCTAGCGCCACACCTCTGCGTGAGCCTGGAATAATATCTCATAAAAGCATTACCTGCATATGTACGCACAGAATGGACAATGGATATACAGAGGAGAAATATGCCATCTATCCCATCTGTGGAGGCATCTTCTTTGCAAAAACAAAAAAACTATCCAAGAAAGATTGAATTTGTCATTTCTCCCCACTCATTTGATTGTTTAAAATCTGCATCTTCTTTTGCATCTCTTAAATGAGAGAGAGAAGAGAAACAACTAAATGAAGATTTTTGTTCAAGGCCAAATTAGAAGCTGTAATATTTAGCTGATGCTAAATATTTAAAAAATGGTTTGCCTCAAATCGCTTAAAGGATAGCAATAGTAATAGTGCTTAGACTTATATACTGCTACACGGGGCTTTGCAAACCTCTCTAAGTGGTTTACAGAGTCGACATATTGCCCTCAACAGTCTGGGTCCTTATTTTACCAACCTTGGAAGGGGGGAAAACTGAGTCAACCTTGAGCCAGTGAGAATCGAACTGCAAAACTGGTGCAATGATTAGAATGCAGTATTGCAGGCTAATTCTGCAATACCACATTCTAGCCATTGCACCACCATGGCTCCAGATAGAGTCTTAAACAAAGTCAGCAGGTGAACATCATTCTCACTGCATACATTTATTTTGACTGAGAGATGGAAGGTAGATTTGCTTTTCAGGGGAGCTACTGTAGCCATTGTACCTCTTATTTAAAAGGAGAAATAGGCACATCTCATGATTCAAGTTAACAGTGCAGATTTCAAATATTAATTTAAAAATATTTTCTTAGAAGAAGAAAATCTTCCTGTAAATTAATAGCACAATGCAATAGGACAGTGAAAGAGGTCATATTATGTATAACAAAATATTGAACCCTTTACAGGTAGAAATAAAACAGCTGGATCATGACATCAACCATGGATCCAAAAAGAACCATTTAAAGGTAAAGTCTAGGTCCAACCCACAACACCAGAACCTGTAACAGGTTATTATAACTCTTGCTGTTGCGCGTTTGTTTTCAGAAGGAAAAGAGCCTTAGGCTCCAGCTACATGTTATCACCAGCATTGTTAAAGCTCAATTTCCAGAGATCTATAGCTTTCCACCCTCCCTCCCCTAGACATGAAAACAACAGCAGGAGCCCTTTAAAATTAATTTCTATCATAAGAGGGACTCTGTTCACCAAAGCACACTGCTATCCTCATTTCTCAGATTAGCTAAGAGCCTCCAAAATAACAAGCATGTTGCTGCTGCAGTTGTAGCTGCGGGCAGCCTATGATTTTTAAAGAAGAAAAAAGAGATGTTCCAAGCATCAGTTTCTAAACACAGCCCAGGGTAGAGTAAGGAAGATGCAGAGGACAAGGTTATCTCTGAAATTTGCTCTACCGCTCCAATCCTATCATTAGACAATGTCATAAAGAGATCCCTTAAACAATAAACTTGTATGGTGGCCAAACGGATTGCCACTGCACCAAGGTGTACCCAAGATATGCAAAATCTTTCCTTCCACGGGTTAGTAAAATCATGTCTGCTCCAGCACTTGCACTACAGTTGGCCTGTTTCCAATTGACCCTACAATGGATTCAGCCTGGAGAACAGCCTGGAGACTGAAGGTTCCTTGTTTCACTCAGATTAGGACTTCCAATCTCATTATTTTATTTCCAACTCGTCTCCCTCCATCCCCACATACCATGGGGATTAAAAAGAAAACACTTGGATCTTATTACTTACACTAATAATGACAAATTGTTGAATTCTATTTTCTCAAAGACAGGCCTAAATTAAATTAGCCTGAGTGATATGTTTGGAATTTGCAAGATAGCAGGGAGACATTGAACAGTGCAATTAATAGCTTAAGGAGTGTTGGATGGGCCATTACTGAAGGCCTTCAGACTGAGTCTGGAACTATTCTCAGATGTTGGCTGGATTTTTTGTCTGGAGCAACAGTTTGGACTAAATGTCTGATGGGTTCTTTATAACTTCCTAGCCTTCCTCATTCTGGTGAGTTAACAATATATTTATTATAATATAGAGTAGAGTAGAGTAGAGTGGAATACAATATTTTCAAGGGTGAAATGCTACCGGTTTGGACCAGTTCAGGAGAACCAGTAGCAAACATGTGGCCTGGGTCACCAAACTGGTAGTGCATGCTAGTTGGCCACACCCCCAAACTGGTCCCCTGGTTGCTGCTCACTCACCCTACCCCACACAGTCTCTGCTCTGCCGCTTGCCTACCTGAAGAACTTGCACCCCTGATCTGCCTGCCTATGAAGTCACCTCCTACCTAGCTGGCCCTGCTCACTCACCATCCCAGCCTGCCTTCCCTACTCCATTCCACATAGATAAAAGATAAAGAGGAGTCATTGTATTGCCAGACATGGGGGGGAAATTTTATGCATGGGTGGGGGGGAAATATGAATGAATATGTTCTGTCGGTCTCTCTGGTAGAATCCTCCCAAAAATTCATAGGTACAAATTTCAGACACACACACGTTTGAAAATTCAAAGCAATGTTCTTTATAATGAAAATTCACTTAAACTAAGCCCTCTTTTGGTATAGCAAAGAGCACTCGTCTCCAACCAAACTGGTAATTTGTACAAGTCCCTTATCAGTTCTGTGATACTTAGCTTTCAGCTGTGAGGCAATTCACAGTCCTTCTTCTTTCACAAAGTGAGACACACTTTGCTCTGGTTTAGTTTCAAAGCGGGGAAAAATCAGCACACAAAAAGTCAAAGTCAGTAAAGCAGTCATGAAACACCACGATCAGATAATCCTCCACAATGGCCAAACCCACAGGCTGCTATTTATAGCAGCCTCACTAATTACCACAGCCCCACCCAACCACAAGTGGCCTCATTTTCTTTGATAATAATCTCTCAGTTGTTGTTGCCTATGCATCGCTCTCCGCATGCGTGGCTGTATCATTAACACTTGTTCTGAATCCAAGCTAGATAATTGATCTCCTTCTGAGCTGTCTGCCACACTCGCCTCCTCCCTATCACTCATGTCTTCTTGGTCAGAGGAGCCTTCATCACCAGATTCCACCAGGGGGGGCAAAACAGGCCTGCAGCATGTGGATGTCTCCCCCACATCCACAGTCCTTGGGGCAGGAGCTGGGCCAGAGCTAACCACAACAGAATAGAGGGAAAATAAGAATGAAAGAGAAACCCAGATGGCACACTTGAAAGAGAGGGGGAGAGAAATATAGAAAAAGTGCACTAGACAAATATACATTAAAAAATGAAATATATTAAGTGTTGTGGCCCATCCACATCCTGGGATCACTGATTCTGAGGATCGAGAGATGGGTGTGGGTTGGTATCCTAGGCCAGTGTACTTGGCATCCGAGTCTGATAGTGAGGAGGTCAGAGAGGATGTGAGGTCAGAATCTGAAAGCCAGCCACGGCCTGTTGCACCTTCAGAGATGCCTATGAGTGACATCGGGAGAAGAGGAAGAGACTCTTCTTGATGCCATGGTGCACATATGTGTCAGAAGACATGAGTGGTTGAGCAGAAAGAGGTCTCTGTGTGAATAGATCTCTATAACACTTGGCCACACTTTTTGGCGATTTAAAGGTGAGCCTCAGACAAGCCAGTCAACTTTCAAATGTGAGCAATGGCTGCTTGGATTTGGCTTGTGGACTACTTATGTGAATTACAAATTTAAAAACTGAAATCTTTTTCTCCGGGCTTCCTGCCAACTCAGAGTGAGTCATGTTAAAGAGAGATTTGTAATAAGAGAATTATTTGGGGAGTTGATTTACTGCTTGAGGCTCTAATGAACAGCTGAGATGGAACAGACTTAGTTCTTGTTTTGGCTGATATATTTTACATAGTTAAACATTCTTGCTACTAAACTATTAGAATTGTATGCTTAAATCTTGTCAAATCTTGTGTGTGGACCTATTTCTTGGAGGACTCATCGCTGGGACAGAACAATTAATAAGTGAAAATTGTGAAAAAATAGAGAAGCACCGTTAAATAAACAATGAATTGAGACTGCTGGAAAACTATCTCAAGATCTATTAGAATAGAAGAACACAAAAATAGGAGGAGGAGGAAAGAAGAAAAGGAGGGGAGAGAAGGCTAAGGAGGGAAAAGAAGATAGGAGAGAAGGGAAGAGAAAGGAAGAGGAGAGCAGTATGAGACAGGAAAGGGATGAGAGAGAAGGACGGAAGTGAAAGAAAGGAAAGTAAGGGTAGAGGAAGGGGAAGAGGGAGAACGGTTGTAGGAAATAAAAAAAAGGGAGTAAGGTATGGCAAAAAAAAGCAATCTCGGTGGTAGAAAAAATAAATTGTTTTAATGAGATATAAAATACGTATAAGAGTATTGTGTTATTAGTGAGAAAATTAAATTATATATTTGTTAAATAAAATAAAAAAATTATAAACCAAATGAATTTTTGAACACTTAAGGATCAAGAGTTAGGGACCAAAAACAGTATGTATGTATGTATGTATGTATGCACGCACGCACGCACGCACGCATGCACGCACTTATTTACTTATTCTCACAGAGACTCAGGGTGACATAGAAATCTAATTTCTATATCTTCCTACAAAGGTTTTAAAAGTCATCACATATATAAATTTAATATAAAATAATACATATTTTACTAATGTATTGGTGATAATAGATTTATTTATTTTATTTATTATTTATTTATTTTATTAATTGGACTCGTATGCCGCCCCTCTCCGTGGACTCGGGGTGGCTCACAACCTATATCTTTGGGACCGTCTTCTGCTGCACAAATCTCAGCGGCCGATTAGGTCCCACAGAGTTGGCCTTCTCCTGATCCCATCGACTAAGCAATGCTGTCTGACAGGACCCAGGGGAAGAGCCTTCTCTGTGGTGGCCCCGGCCCTCTGGAATCAACTCCTCCCAGAGATTAGAACTGCCCCCACCCTCCTCACCTTTCGCAAGTTATTGAAAACCCACCGATGTCACCAGGCATGGGGAAATTTATATACCCCTAGCTTTTACGATTTATGTATGGTTTGATTGGGTTGTGTGACTATTTTAACTACAAGGGCTTTTAATTGTTTTTTAAGTATTGGATTTGTACACTTTATTATTGTTGAGAGCCGCTCCGAGTCTCCGGAGAGGGGCGGCATACAAATCTAATAAATAAAATAAAATAAAATAAAGTAAAATAAATGAATAAATAAATGAATAAATAAATAAATAAATAAATAAATAAATAAATAAATATAGCAAAAACACAACAGTACAGTTATCTAATTAATATACTAAAAGGTTCTTAAAATTCTAACTTTAAAAATTAATAGCACTTTCTGTAAATAAATTTATTATTACAATAAGTAAATTCATTAAGAGTTTCAAGAGATATTACCATCTCACAAAGTATTGAAAACTTGATTAAAATATCAAGCTATTTATTTATATCACAGCTAAAATAAAAAATAAATTAATAATAATCAATGAATGCATTAGTATTATTAAAGTATTGAATTAATAACATTAAAGTATAATCTTATGAATAAAATGTTATCCATTATGCATTTTGAAAGCCTGTTAAACATAACGACCCGGTCTTTTACTGATTTTGAATTATATTTTTATCAATACATATGAATGAGAGATATTCTTATGTGGAAGGATATGTGTTTCTTGCAAAATCCCAAACTTTAGATTTTAATCTGCCCTATTTAGCAAGTATCCACCTTTTCTTGCCAGGAAACAATTAAAGAATTTGTAAGTGGGGTGGGAGGAAGAGCACATAAGGAAACCAGTACTCTGGTAGATCAAGGAGGAAAAAAATGAAAGAATTTTTAACGTAATTAAGACAAAGCTTTGAAAGAGTTAAAAAGAAAAACATTAAAAAATCACAAAGAGAAAAAGAGGGAGGAAAATTAAATTTTAAAAATGAGATATGGTTAAAAAAGAGATATTCAAAGCCACCCTCCCTCCAAAGGAAGCCTTTTTTTAATCTTTAATCCTCTTTTGAGGATTGTCAAAAGAGATGTACTGAAAGTAACAGATCTATGTGTGTGTGTGTTTGTTTGTTTGTTTGTGCGTGTGTGTGTGTGTTAAAAAAAACCCTTTCGAGTCTGCAGTGCCAAAGGGTTTTTTCCCCTCCATCCGGCCCCTGTTCCCCTTTATCTGGAAGCCCAGGAAGCTTTTTAGTCTTTTTGAAACAAACACCTGGGATCTTCTGGGATGGAAGAATTGAAATAAAGCTGCTAGGTGTTCTGTCAAATCTTTGAATGAGGGTGGGTGTGGACGGAAGGAAAGCTGGGAGATCCCAGCAGAGAGGTGGAGGCAGGGGGCATCATCTCCGCACCCAGGAAAGAAGACAGCGGGCCACCCTCGGAAGAAACAACTGAGGAGAAGCTCTCACAGGAGGACCCGGGCTGCATGGGGGAGGCAGCTGGAGGTCAGGAGTCCCACCCTGCCAACCCGTCCTGGCAGTGGCTCAAGCCCCGCCCCACCCCGCCAACCTGTCCTGGCAGTGGGGTCTCCCGAGCGGCCTCGGTATACACATATCCCCACATACATATCCACTGTTTATTTCAAATGATCCCAAACTTCTGCAACTTGTAAATAAAAACCACATCCCAGAATTTATGGCTTTAAAAATGCTTTGGAGGAATGGGAAATTTTATTTTATTTTATTTTGTCAAATGGGCTTTGATAAATAGTTTATATTTTTGAACCATTTGTGAAGGAAAAATATTTGTCTTCTTTGCCTTCCATTCTAAAGGTTGCACCTGCCGAGATAAATGCAGGATACAATCCCGTTAAAAATCTCATTACAATAGGACTGAGGTTTTTTGTTGGACCGGATAAATAGTTTCCATTTCTTCCTGTATTCCGGTTGCACTAAGATGCTATATAAAAATTTCTCCACCAACTTATGTGGATCTTTCCTTGGTACCTAAAGAATGTTTAATTATTTCTACAAAAGCCTATAAATGGGTCCTTTCATTTTAAAAGTTATTTACTTTCAGCACTGTATCTGTTTATCAAAATTGTCAAGTTGGTTGACTCTTGTTTTACTGAACCAATTACTAGGGTTTTGACTCCCCATTTTCTAATCTCAAGACTTTGCTTACTCTCCAGAAAGTAGTTTCTCAAATTCAGAGGAATCAATTTTAAGGGAGGGAGGGAGAAGGGAAGGGAGGGAGGGAGGGAGGGAGGGAGGGAGGGAGGGAGGAAGGAAGGAAGGAAGGAAGGAAGGAAGGAAGGAAGGAAGGAAGGAAGGAAGGAAGGATTTTCCATTTAGCAATCTTTAATTAATGGAAGCCAAAGTTAAATAGGCCCTTACGCTGGCAAAGCACAAATCATAACTCCCAGCAATCCAAAATCATTTTTCATTGTTAAAAGTATTAATCCTACTTTTCATTGAAGACCACATCAAGTTACTGGAGGTTTCCAATTTAGTACTGCAAGATCCTAGTTAAGCTTCTTTGAATTAGGTTCTGGGTACAATATTCAGATTTATGTACAGTATTTATTCGACTTCTATGCTGCCTGTTATGTCTACAAGACAGTTTGTTATGGGTAACCACCCCAACCCTTTGGCAGGAAAATACAGAAACAGGATTGGTTGGCCCAACCTACGATTCCAGACTACGCTGTCTCATTTACTGGACTGATATAACACCGCCCAATCACGAAGGACTCAGGGCAGCTTACAACAGCAGTACAAATGTAAGAATAATACAAAACAGTAAAAGAAGTCGAATAGTTACCTGAGATTAAAACATACAAACTAAAAAACCCATTAAAAAGTTATTATTTTTTAAAAAAGAAAAACACACTCATACATTTACATACCATTCTTACAGTTGGCCATCAAGCTGTGAATTTATGGCTCCCAGGCCTGTTGGCAAAGCCAGGTCTTCGTAGCTTTGTGAAAGGCCAGCAAGGTGGGAGCAGTACGGATATCAGGGGGAAGTTGGTTCCATAGATGTGGGTATATGGATGTGGATGTGGAAAGTCAAGTGAAGGAAGATGTCGGATGTATAAACTGTTGGAAGAAAATGAAAGAGTGATTGATTTAGCTAATTCTATTGCAGAATTAGACCATTGTCATAGAAACATAGAAGACTGACGGCAGAAAAAGACCTCATGGTCCATCTAGTCTGCCCTTATACTATTTCCTGTGTTTTATCTTAGGATGGATATATGTTTATCCCAGGCATGTTTAAATTCAGTTACTGTGGATTTACCAACCACGTCTGCTGGACGTTTGTTCCAAGGATCTACTACTCTTTCAGTGAAATAATATTTTCTCACATTGCTTTTGATCTTTCCCCCAACTAACTTCAGATTGTGTCCCCTTGTTCTTGTGTTCACTTGTCTCACCTCTGACACTGATTGCATGAAGCCAAGACAAAAGTCAGCTAGTTAGTCTCCATTTTATAAAATAAAAATAAATTTAATTTACAGAAATATGAATGAAATGGATTAATGAGATCTGGATATTGATCATTCAGATTTTTATGGCTCATAACTGGTAACTCTAAAATCAGAGATTGGTTCTAAATTACCTCGCTTCCTACCAAGCCTCTTGGGTTCGCGCATGTGCCTTGCTGGAAACTCAGCTTCTGCATGTGTGCAGAAGAAAGAAAAAACGGGGGAGGGGGGCGCAGGGGGAATAAAAAAAATTCCTCTCCAAAATAAAAAAAAAGATGGCAAAATCCACAGACCTTCACTGATAGAACCAGTTCTGTGACATCAGTGTGACATCACCAACAGCTTGCTACCAGTTTGGGTGAACTGGTCTGAACCGGGAAGAACTCACCTGTGTCTAAAATAGAAAAAGGTGTAAAAGCTAGAGGACAGCCATCAACAGACATATAGAAATGAAACTTATTTACATACCAATCAAAAGAGGCAATAAAAAGATAAGGTAGAGCAATCAATATCCAGCTAAGCAGGGATTAACAGCAGGCAAATAATCAAGCAGAAAACAATACCTTAATCTAGGAACTACCGTGTTTCCCCGAAAGTAAGACAGTGTCTTACTTTCTTTTTACCCCCAAAAGCCCCACTACATCTTACTTTCGGGGTATGTCTTACATTGGAAAAAAATTGAAAGGGTCGTGTTCCCGAAGGCATCTCCCCAGAGTCCAGAAGGGCAGCCGCAGGACAGGAGCCTCGTGAGCCCTTTTCCAAGTTCAACCTCAGGGCTTCAAGCGGCATGCACGCGTGGAGCCACAGACGCGTGTCGGGGAAGCGTGTGTCTGGAGGGGAGGAGCCGCTCTGCGCAGTTGGGCAGCCCCACCTGCCTGCTGGAAAGGAGGCAGGCGAAGGAGGGCGCAGCTCCGGCCGCTTGCCTCAGAGCTGGTCGGCCTCGCTGGCCGCTTGCAGCCGAGCCTCGGCAGGACTCGGTTGCTGGGACGAGCGCCTTCGCTGCAAGCCGCCTTCGCTCGGCTCGCTTCGGACCAGCGCTGTCCTTCGCTTTGCCAAGCCGGGGAAGAGGCGGTGGCGCCGCGGCGAGGCGAAGGCGAGGGGCGCGCGGGGAGCTTGGAAGCGACGTCATCGGGCTCCCCCCCGGCAATACCCCCGTGTTTCCCCGAAAGTAAGACATATGTCTTACTTTCGGGGTACGGCTTATATTAGCCGACCCCCCTGAAACCCCCGATACATCTTACAATCGGGGGTGTCTTACTATCGGGGAAACAGGGTACAAAGGAAAAAAAACAGATGCCACCGACATCGGAAAGTCAAACTACTGCATATATACAGGGAGTAGACTCTTAACTCACATATGTTGATGATACCGTACTACCTCCTTAGGGAATAGAATAGACGAGAAGAGAAGAGAATAAGCAAACAATCAAGCACAGAGAACACCAAGTACTTCTTATACTCCTTATCTCTTGACTACTAGAAATGTTGGTTGGAGGCAAGCTACTAGAAGTTGTAGGTGAATGTCATCTGGAAGATCATCCCAACATAAGTGGCAATTGCAAATGAATTTGGATATTGTAATGAAAGTACTAACCAAATCAGACAGTTCTCAGATTGAAAGCATTCAATATTCTTCCTTTAATTAAAGCTCATGAGTATTTCTGGGCATTTGATTGATTAAATTAGTGGGCTTCTTTCAGTTGGAGGACTGCATGTGTTTTCACTCCTGGTTTGAGACTCTGTTAGATTTTATTTTGATATCAATTTATTTCAAGGACAAAATCTTTTGTAGTGGCAACCTCCATAAAATTGACACAAGAGCAAGGGGGTGGTTTTGAAGTGGTACCAACACAAACAAATTTCATTTATTTAGATTTGTATGCCGCCGCTACAAATAAATACCAAACTAAGGTAAGATGAAGCATGAACCTGTGACTTTAAAAAGACATCTTACTAAACAAGTCCTTAAGTTTAAAGGACAGGAGATTAATCCCTGAGCCTCCATTGCAGCCAAGATTAGATTCCTGTACCTCTTGTTTTGCCTCCAAAAGGTCACAGGTGATGTAGTATGTTTGATTCAGTTTGGTTCCACAATAGAGGGTTCAAGACTTCTGTCCACCAACATTTCACAGTAGAATCCCAATCCTTCCAGTAATGAGTTGAAATTACATTAAAATAATTTAAAACAAAAAAAAACCTCCACCCAAGCTTTATCTAATTAGTGTCAGAGTTTGAGTATTGCCTGAAGACATTAGAAGGACAGAATATAACGAAACACATAAAATTTTGTGTTTTAAGTTTTTCTTTGTGTGTTGTCATACATGATGGTGGTGGTGATGATTATGATGGTGATGATGAGGATGATGACGACGACAACAAGAGAAGTCCTTACAATGTGAGGGTACAACTTTGGCACATACAGATGCTTGTTTGTTTCATATAAATTGCACGTTGAGTGGTGGAAAAATCCAAAAGTAAAAATTATCTAAAGGAATGGATATTGTGAAATGGCAAGTGAATGCAATGATGAGATTTATTTAGGATACTGCTTATGGTATAAAATTCACTAGCCTGAGATGCGCTCACTGAAATTCACATGAAACATAGCATTTAAAATCTTTCCAATCAAGCACTTAATATTACCAGCATGGTAGAAAAATCTAGCTGACAGAGCATTTATTCTGCCAGTTAAATGCGGGATACTTGAAGAAAAGAGTTGCAAGATGAGATTTTGGGTGTTAGCAATACCTCAAGAAAAAGAGCAATGCTCTGAAATGAATTGTTGATGTTGTTAAATAGGAAATTGCACTCTGAAATTTTAGTATGGACAAACTTAGGCTGGAATAATTTTAATATGTTTATTAGGCAAATCCAGAGAAGGCTGTACACGAGACGTATTAGGTTCAATGCAGGATAAAGGCATTTGACTCCGCCCATGGGATTGGTCCATAGAGAATGAGACAAAATTTAAAAAATGACAGGACAGGAAGTGCATTTTGTTTGAACTCTTGCCTCCTCCTAGATGTCTGCATTTTTCAAAGTGGACATTACCAAATTATCACAGGCGTTTAAATCTTTTTTATCTTCAGTATAGGTCTGCTGATGAATAAAATGTAGTATAAACTAGCAAGGCTACAGAAAAGTAGAATCCTTTAGCCAGCCATCTAGAAAGATAGATATAGTTGCAGGAGAATTGGAAAAGAATCAAGAGAGACATGGGCAGTTAAGAAATTTGATATACATACGTACGTGTGTGTGTGTGTGTGTTTGCGGGCATGTGTGTATGTGTGATGTTCTGCAATCACACAGTAGTGTACATTAAGTTTTGGAGGAGAATCAAAATGAAGATTTATGAGAGACATGGACAGTTAAGAAGTTTTATAAATAACTGAGGCCTCCCACATTTTAATGTGATGTACTGCATGGGAAAAGGATGAGTTTTCAATCACTCAGTAATACAAGTTAGGTTTGGTTTTTTTTAACCTCCCTGGTGGATACCTGAAATTGTATGCAGGAATAACCTTGGGAGACAAGAGGAAGAACTGCAATCTTGGCAGCCAAAAGGTATGTCAGCTCACCGAAGGAAAAGGTTGGGAAGTATCTCAGAAGGGACCGTACCCACTTTTTAAGAAAGTAACAGTGAAGGAGGGACTAAGTGAATTCTGTCACAGTATGTGGAAATGCCCTTGGTAAACAGGAGCAGGGAGAATCACAGACTGGACAATTGATGTGCACCAGTTTCTGGGCTACCTTGATGAGGCTAAATATCCTTGTATTTAAAAAACACAGGCCATTACTTTGAAGACAGAAAAGTGCATATTTTGAACAGAGAAGACAGCTGCTTGAAAGAGAAGTCAAAGAGGTCATCTATGTTAAAATTGAACAGTCCTCTTCCCACAGAAGGGGAAAGATACTACATCATCTATCTCCAATCTACAACAGAGTCCTTTCATTAGTTCCAAGAAGGTTCCACACCCATTTGCAACACTTAGGTGACCCTGATGACATAGATAAAGCTCCAGGTGGCCTCAAAGACTCGCTAAAGGAATGCAAATGACCAACCATCTGCAAGGAGTTGCAGTCTGTTCCCCACCACCCAATCATTTTCTCATTTCTTTTTTTCTCCCCTTTTTTCTATCATTTCTCTCTCTCTACCTTCCACTCTCCCCCCCTCTTGCTCGCTCTCTCTTTCTCCCTCCCTCTCTCTCTCCCTCTATCCTTTCTATCTCGCTCTGTCTGTTGCTCTCTCTGTGTGAGAACGCCTGCCCCTCCTCTCCTGCAGCCCCCTCACTGACAGCTGGGACGAAAGCGCTCTCAGCTAAGGGAGTGCGAGAGGGGCGGGGCGGGCATTCTCAAAGCGCTCAGAGTGGCTAGCGGCCAAATGAGGAGGATGAGAAGCTGTAGCCACCAGCGCTGCTGCAGGAGGACCCATGCCCCAAGAAAGCCGGTGAGAGGGGCAGATCGGGCGCGCGGGGGGTAGTGGCAAGGGGGCCGGAGGCGCTGGGGAGCGGGGGCAGCCGACATTCAAAAAATCTTTCCCGGCCTCTGCACTTTTGTCGCTCTCCGCCCCCAACTTCAAGCCCGGCTCCTTGCGTGGCATTGGAAAAGGGTGCGTGGGGATAGTTTTTGGCTGTCCATAGCCAAAAATTGTGTTTTTACTTCCGCATCTCTACTTTGCGGAAATTCGACTTTCGCGGGCAGTCTGGGAATGCAACCCCCGCGAAAATCGAGGGATCACTGTATTGTAAAACCCAACTAGTTATACACACAGTACTAACATAAAGAAAAAACATAAAGTCCAGTTGCCTCTTGAAAAAGAACCTTTGGGAATACCCTAGCAGTATGCAGGCTAGAAAGTCCAGACATCTTAAAATTATCAAGTTTGAAAAAACACTGCTGTGCATCTGATGTTTTAATTAAAATAATTGTGTCACTGAGGATCCCTTTAGAAATGCTGAAGTAAAAGTTTGTCTCTGTGTTTATTCATTTCATAGACTTTAAAAAAATATTTTTATTGTTTTATATCAAACATTTCTTCTCTATGTTGAGCAGTATACTCTCTAGGTGTCCCAGGTGTTAACATACAAATGTACAAACATTGTCATCATTGTTATATATATATATACGTACATATATGTGTTGTTTTGTTTTTTGCTGAATTTGAAAATTAAGGGAGACTAGGATAGATCGATTTCGGCCTTATTTTGGCCTCATCAGCTAGCCATACCCTCACTGGGACTTGAACCTGCAACCTTTGCCTTGTAAGGCAGAGAATTAACCTCTAGGCTCCAGTATCCAATCCCCTCAGCTCTGCACCAGGGAAGGGTTACATATTTTTGTGTTGAATCACCCTGGTGTATATTGAAGGAACATCATAGCTCCTTTTTTGCCTCTCGGCCCAACCTAGAGCCATTTCCAAGGCAGTTAATTTTATTGATAGCTGACAATTCTATCTATATGTGTTGTTTTGTTTTTTGCTGAATTTGAAAATTAAGGGAGACTAGGATAGATCTATTTCGGCCTTATTTTGGCCTCATACACACACACACACACACACATACAGAGACACATATATTAACATATAAACAAATATGCGATAATATCCATTATATAAAAGCATATATTATCCTCCATTATGGTATCAATTAGATAAGCGTCAAAGAAAAAAAATTACCCATCTGTTTTTCTTTCTCATATACAGTGATCTCTTGTTTATCGTGGGTGTTCCGTTCCAGGACCACCCGTGATAAATGAAAATCTGCAAAGTAGGGGTGCTATATTTACAACGTAAATATAGTGGTACCTCTTCTTACGAACGTCTCTACTAATGAACTTTTCGAGATACGAACCCAGTGTTTAAGATTTTTTTGCCTCTTCTTCCAAACTATTTTCACCTTACAAACCCGAGTCACTGCCGCTGGGATGCCCCGCCTCCAGACTTCCATTGCCAGCTGAACTGCTGAGATTCCCCTGAGCCTCCCCTCGCTGGGAATCCCCACCTCCAGACTTCCGTTGCCAACCGAAGCACCCGTTCTTGCGTTGCTGGGATTCCCCTAAGACTCCCCTCGCTGGGATTCCCTTCCTTTTTGCCGGCGCTGCTTTGAATCCCAGTGAGGGGAGGCTCAGGGAATCTCAGCAATTCAAGAATGGGTGCTTCAGCTGGCAATGGAAGTCTGGAGGCGGGGATTCCCAGCGGTGCAAGGCAAAAAAGATGACTTTTGGGATGGCGTTGCACACATTATTTGCTTTTACATTGATTCTTGTGGGGAAAATTGCTGCTTCTTACAAACTTTTCTACTTACGAACCTGGTCACAGAATGAATTAAGTTCGTGAGAAGTGGTACCACTGTATAACGTTAAAAAAATGCCACCCGCCCCTCACTCAGTGCTCTTTTTTACCTGTGCCTTAAACCAGGAGAGAAGGGGAGGAGATGGTCGTGGTGAGAGAGAGACATGCCAGAGGGTGGGATCTACTTTAGAGCAGGTTAGTGGAGCCCAAAATGCACAAAGAAAGCAGGAGGAAGCAAAGGAGGGAAGAGGGAAGAAGGCTCGGCACAATTGCTGCCTTACCAGGGTCTCCCAGCATTAGCGGATGCCACTGCAGCCACCACCACCGCCGCCACTTCTTTGTTATGCTGCCACTGACGGGCTTGGCTCTTGCTGGCACTTCCTGTCAGCTGGGGGAGAAGGTGGTGATGGCCTCCCTCCCTACCCCGCCCATCTGCTGTGGAATTGCAATGGAACAGCTCTGACAAAGCTTCACCTCCAAGCGGAGGTCAGGGAAAGGAGAGGTGGGGAGCCTGTCTGAGGAAAACTGCTATTGTATTTTTTTAATATATTTTATAAAAACCCACGATGCACTGAAGCCATGAAAGGTGAACCACGAAGTGGAGAGGGATCACTGTATACCATATTTCACCCAATTTTACAACAGTCCATCTCTTTCCATTTCTTTCCTTCTCCTTCTCTCCCTTCCCTTACTAGATTTATATACTGCTTATTAACTAAAATTCTGAACACGCTTTAAATGTTTTTTTTAAACACAATAAATATAATGAGAACCATGTATAACACTTGAAAAAATGCAAACAAGAGTCACCGGAATCTGACTTGATACACACATTCAACACAAATAAGTAGAACTGTTTCTGGGTAAATACTCATAACATTTGTATTGTATGAAACATATTTGTTCTTTGTACTTTCCATTAGATGCTAATTGAATTTTATTTGCTGAGGAAATAGCTTCATGAAATGGACCCTTTCCTACAATTTGCTTTGCATTAGTCATATCAGTGTACTAAATAAAACATCTCTCTTTCAGGATTCTTATTTTGTCTGTACAGTAACAGGTTTCTTGTTTCCTCTTTATGTACATGTAGATGTCATTGTGATTGTGTTCTTTTAAGCATAAATGGACAATGGTATATTTAAAACATCAGTATCATATTCAGGGAACTTTGAGTTTGGGAGGAACAAATATTGATTCAGGTTTCTATGCCAAAAATTTACAGTTCCGTAAATTGCTTTTCAGGTTAAATATTGCAAAATAAAATAAAAGGAAAAATGAATAGGCTTTTTCTCATGGAGTACAACTTAAGAAAAAAATGTATACATTCATTCATTCCTACATATATACATATGAGATTATCCAGAACATAAGGTTACAAGCCACATAGCTCTCACGGGGAATGTTCGCAGGGGAAGTTGGTATTACTATTATGTAGCGGGAAGCCAACAGAAGTGAATGAGCAGTGCCAGTGGTCAATAGATCATCAACTTGTGTTGTGGTGAAGGTTAGAGATGAGCGTCTTCATTTCGTTTCCCTCCAAGTGGGAAATGCATGCTGTAATACGCTACTTGAATGCTAAGGGCCTGAACGCTGCTGCGATGGGTGCCCAAGATGCTTATTGAAGCACACAAAATCGACAGAGTCAGTGCCACCTGAGAATTTCTTGACTGTTTTGAGATTGAAGGTGAGGCTTTTTTCAACTGTATAGTGACAGGAGATGAAACGTGGGCTTATCACCATACTCCAGAGAGCAAACATCAATCAATGCAGTGACGCCATTCTCCTTCAGCCAAAAAATTCAAAACTCAGCAATCGGCGAGAAAAATCTTGGGCACCCATCGTGCACAAATCTTGGGCACCCATCACAGCAACATTCATGCCCTTAGCATTCAGGTAACGCATTACAGTGTGCACCTCACACTTGGAGGAAAATGGAATGAGGACGCTCATCTGCAATGACCGGTACACGCCCTGGAAGGCTTCTTCAGGGACCTCTTGCAAGGTCTTCGTCACGGCTGATTGGATCTCTTCTATGGACGGAAATCGGGTTCCTTTCAGGGCTGGGAACAAAAAGAAGTCTGCTGAGGAGACGTCAGGACTATAGGGGGGATGGGGCAGCGTTGGCACCTGATGTTTGGCCAGGAACTCATGGACTCATGGTGCGTTGTGGCAAGGTGCATTTTTCGTCCATAGAAGAGATCCAATTAGCCGTGATGAAGACCCTGCGAGAGGTCCCCGAAGACACCTTTCAGGGTGCGTACCAATCATAGTCACTGGAAAAAATGTGTAGAGGCCCAAGGACAGTACTTTGAAGAATTTTAAGTGTTTGTGAAAATCTAGTTCAATAAATTACTTTTTTTAAAAAATTGCATTACTTTTGGAACGCACCCTGTATCTATGTATCTATCATCTATCTACATACATACATGTATATGCCATCTTATAAACTTATCAGAGAATTCTCAGTACCCTGGTTTTCTTCTTGTCACAATATTCAATATTTCTAGAAACTGTCCCAGTTTTCTTTCACAGCAGTAGCTCTGTTTTGTTTGAGTTTAGAGGATACCATTATCATTACATGAAATTTGTGTTTGTGCTATCTATGCAAGCAAGATTTCCGTTTTAGCTATATGAGAAGTGAAAAGGAGAAAATTATATACATGTTAGCAAAAATGTCACAACAGAATCTGTCATGAAAATTAACAGTAGTTAATTCTAGAGGAAATAATGCCTTTAACAACTCAGATTTATTTCTTTGATAAGCTATCAGTGATACATCAAGCAACCTGCCATCAAAACTTGAAACTTGACCCCCATCATGCGCAATAAATGTTTCAACTCAGTCCTAATACTGCTCTAAAAGTAGGTGTGACAGCTTCAATTTATCTCTAGCTGTGCAAGTATTATTCTAAAATATTCAGAAACAAAGAAGTAGGGCAGATAAGATGACTGCTGATAGATGGAAACTTTGTGTTGTAGGTGAATTTTTTATTTCCTCTTGGTTGTGAAGACTAATATGAGGTGTTGAAGTATGACGTATCCTTGCTGACAACTGCCATTCTTATTCATATTCATTGACATTCTAACAGTGAGCCATTCGATTGTCATCCTTAGACAGTTTGACAATAGCATCTTGTTTCATCCTAGAAATACTCGGAACAATTGCTCTAACACTCATTGTTGATAAGAAAAATGCCATATGGATTTATGATGCTAATTAGTTTCCACTTTTAAATCTTCCTTGGTAGAAAAGTTTTGATTTTAAAATTATCTCTTAAACTACCCATGCAATCAGCCACCAGTATATATTGACTAATTTTCACATCTCCAGAGCATCAACATGTATCAAGGCTCACTATTGTAAAAGAAGTGAATTCCAGCAAGGGAAATGGCTGTGGATACTTAATTATACTCAGTAATGGGCAGCCAAAATTTTTACTGCCACACTGTGAGTGTGGCTTATTTTGTGGGTGTGGCTTAATGATCATGTGACTGGGTAGGAGTGGCTTGCTGGCCATGTGACCAGGAGGGAGTGGCTTGAATGATCATCATTGTTCAAGTGAACTGTTAAGTCCTCGATTTACAACCTTACCAGTGTCGCTCCCTGGGGCGACAATTTGCTTTGTGTTTCCCGCACTCCCCTTCCTGGGTCAACCCCCATACCTCAGGCTGGGTAGCTAGGCAAATAGGTGCTGCCAGAAGCATAAATGCTGCCAGCGCCGCTTCCACCCACACCTTCTGCTTGCACCTCAGGCAGGAGGTGTCCACGTGAGGCTGACAGGCAGGAAAGAGGGAAGCTTGTCCGAGGAAGGAGGAAAGAGGAAAAAAGCAAGGAGCGCAAATGCAGCAGCAGCAGCCGCAGGGGGAAAAAGGAGAGCCGAGCCAAGACTAGTAATCCAGGAAGTGACAGCCGCCGATCAGCTGGAGCTGCGCACGCATCTTCATTTCTGCCTGTCCTGCCTGCTGCCCAACCCTACTTATACTTCCATTATCATTCTTCCATAAATGACTATTTGAAGAAATAATGTCTCTTTTATAATTGATTAATAGCTCACTTCTAACATGAATTGGTAGGACTATTTCAGCAACATTTTATTCTAAATTTAAGAAATTAGAGAAAGACCTGAATATAATTGCTGTATGTGTGAGAAGTGTTGTCTATATTTGATTGCCAGCAATAGTTTGATGTATAAGGAGAATATGATCATATCAATTATCTAGTAAAAGAAAAATATTGTCTAATAATTCAACTACTAGGAATGTTTCTCCATAAACCATTTTATTATTGATTTCTCGGTGAAAAGTGGGATAGAGGTTTTACAAATGGATGCAAATTTTTAAAATGCTTTAATTGAAATAAATTGGAACTGTGTTAATTCGGAGGGGGGAATCAATTCTGTGCAAATCAATCAATATCTATCAAAGGAGACTGAAAATATTTCTTGATGAGTAATCTAATGTAACGTATTATTGACAGAGATAGATTAACTAAGATAGTGACACTTATTATGATATAACAGCCTTTGCAAATTAGCTCATAAAAGTCCTAATAAATATTCTTCAGCATCTCAGTTCAAACTACCTTTCTTTGTGAGTCACACAAACTGCTAAGCAGTACATTATAAAGTACCTTGGGATCTGTCAGGCTAATTTAACAATCGCCCAAAGTGGAACTTAAAACCACATTGTCCTATTGGAATCATATAGATAAGATAAAGTAATAATGGATAGTCAGATAATCAGGTAATTAATTGTATGTGAGATCTAGACATATTAGGTAATATTGGATATATATTGGGACAGTGTATAGAATGAAATTAATTGATTTAAATTTGATTGATTTAAATTTATTGGATATTCCACTCCGGTGGACTCTGATTGGAATAGAAAATGAGGGGGGGAAATAAAAACGGCTAAAAGCATAAAATAAGCAATACAGTGTTCCCTCGATTTTCGCGGGGGATGCGTTCCAAGACCGCCCACAAAAGTCGAATTTCTGCGAAGTAGAGATGCGGAAGTAAATACACCATTTTTGGCTATGAACAGTATCACAAGCCTTCCCTTTAAACCCCTAAATTACCATTTCCCATTCCCTTAACAACCATTTATTCACCATTATTACTGGTACTCACCATTGAATAAGACACTTAGTGATCCTAATATTTATAAACATAATTATTTATTAACAATAATTACTATTTTTGTTATTTATTTGCAAAAATTATTAGTTTGGCGATGACGTATGATGTCATTGGGCAGGAAAAACCATGGTATAGAAAAAAACCCACGAATATTTTTTAATTAATATTTTTTGAAAAACCGTGGTGTAGGCTATTCGCGAACTTTGAACCCGCGAAAATCAAGGGAACACTGTATAATCAACCAATAATAAAGCAAATACATCTTGAAGCATACATTTCAAGATTCAGGAAAAGCCATCTTAACTACTAGGTTACTATCATACTGTGGTAGTGTTAAGTAATTATCAGACTTAGACAAAAGAAAATTCCTTGGCTCCTAATATTTCCAGATGTTTTGTGCCAATGCCCAACCTTGCTTCCCCAATATCAGTTAATGGAAAAAATCTGAATATCCACCCTCTTTTTGCAATTGCTAGAATTCTATAACAATCAAAGAAAAGTTCCTTCAAAGGAAATATTAATTTGTGAATAGGAAATCTGAGACGTGTCTTAAAATATATTTTCCTTCAGATACTATAAATAATTTCAAGGAATGAGTTTAGCTAATGTTCATGAGGATGGAGAACCCATAAAATCTGGAAGCCCTTTTGACAAGTTTGTTTTGTTTTAGCAACTTCTATTTCTGTTCTGTCTGGGTCCCCCCAGACGCCAACCCCAACCAAAAAGAGTAGCCAGACACACTGGTAAGAAGCAAAGGCAGTTTATATAATTCAAAGCAAACACAGGTAACAAAAACTGTTCTTACAGACAGGAACACTATGAAGCTTCACAGAGGTTTCACAAAGGCCAGGCAATAAAACAGGATTCTTGCTGGCAAAAACAACGCTGGAGATAATAAAACCCACGCCTCCCCCAAGTCTTCCAGACTTCTAGGCCACAAGCCAAGATCAGAGACGCCGAGAATCAAAGCAAGGTCACAGGACTCTCAATTGATAACTCTCCACAAGACTGTAAGGGCGGGCCTGCCTTTTGAACCCTGCTGAGCAATGTTCCCTCTAATTTTTTTTGGGGGGGGGCGGAAAAGTATAGTGTCTGAGCGGCAGTCCCTTTGGGACTGAGCGGCACAGAAATAATAAATAAATAAATAAATAAACAAACAAACAAATGAAAACCCCACCCTGTTTTGCCTCAGAGAATATCAAAATAAAATACTGTACTGTGTGTCTATAACAGTAAGCTCATAATAGGGCAACTCTATCAATATCAAAATGCCACTTAAATAGTTGAGCTAGTTTCAAACTAGATTTTGATTTTCTTTCTCTCTTCCTTACTCCCATTCTTTTTCTTTCTCTTTTCCTTCCTCTCTTTTTTCTATCTGTTTCTCTCTCTTCCTCTCTTCCTCTCTCTCTCCTTCCCTCTCACTCTTTCCCTCTCGGCTTCTGGGCAGGTTTGGAAAACTCTGAGTTGATTATGATTTTTAAGTGAGCGATTGCTCACTGCTCAGCTTAGAGGGAACTATGCTGCTGAGGAGAACTACACCCAAACCCAGCTGTTGTCAATTCAGGGATGGAAATACCTTTCTAATTGGCCCCATCTTTGAGCTGCTCGTCGCTGCCTCATGTCTATTATAGCCTGTGCGTCTTCATCCAATGAATCCAGGCTACTAGCTGGGGAGAGCCCCCCCCCGGGGGTCTCAGGCTGCTCTCCCTCCTCCTCTTCCTGACGTTCCTCTCCCCCGTCTGCCTGGTCCTCCCCCTCCTGTTCACTGTCCTCCTCCTCTGGGCATGGATCCGGCAGAGCTCCAGCCGGTCCCTGAGGAGCCTCAGGCTGAATCACAACATATTTCCAATCTGAATGTTTATTTACTATTTGGAACACAGGTCAGTTCCTAGATTAGGATAAACCAGTCCTAATATCCTGCTTTAATGGATGTTTCCGTAACATATTTGATTTTCACTTAATCTTATTAATTTCACTCCTGGATTTTCTGCTCCTGCTTCTAAGAACTGGCTGCTAAATGTATTCAGGATTGTGCCTCTAAAAAGCGCTGCTGAGCAGAATATGTAAAAGGGGGAAAAACTTTCTAGAAAGGAAGTTGCTTTGACAGCTTAAGTCTCACCTCTGTGTTACACACTTAGGTATTCTGAGCACACCGTGTGGGTTTTAACTATCTATCTGCTATAGTCACACTTCACATTTTTCACTGTGTGCTTGGAAAATGTTTATGTATCTAGCCTGCCACTGGGACTTGCCAGCATGTCATCTCTAGCAGCGATGATGGAGTATGTGCTCACAGTTCAGCGTGACAGTTATTTGAACAATGCTGCTGTTAGATAGAGTCTGCTGGGAATGTAAGGCTGTCGATGGAGTGTAAGGTAGCCCATGAAACAAAGCCAAGGGAAGGGCATAAAGAGAAAACAACAACACCTTGTATTGTCACTATGGAAGATCAGCAGGAAGTCTTGCACTCCTATGTTGTTGTTTTTCTCTTTGCACATACAAGAATTGTGGAAAACAATCCACATCAGGAGCTCAGCCCAGAGGAGAAATTGCCAACTATTAAATCAATGAGAAGTTGTCTGTCTGTTGCAAGAAAAAGGGATCTCAAACAACAGGAAAGCAAAGACTTTTCTAAAAGTTGAGCGCCAGGAGGAGAAAGTCAAAGGATACCAAAAGGAAGCCAGGATGTACTTTTATCAACAACCATTTGACTGTGTCAATTACATCAAGCTGTGGAAAGTGCTCAGAAACATAGGAATTCTAGAACATTTTATTGTCCTTATATACAGGTCAGGAAACCACAGTATGGACAGAATGTGGCGAAAGCTTAGCTGCTGGTTGGCACAAGAGCGCAACAAGGCTACACATTCTCTAGGTTTTATTCAATCTATACTCTAGATTGAAAATCCTCTGGTTTGCTTCACACATGCTTTGCATGCACACCAAAGGCACTAATGTGTAGCGCTGAAAAAGGAGCATTTTGAAGCCATCAGAGTAAAGATAAGCAGAACAGGTAAGTGGAAAAGGCAAAGGTAAGTAGAACAGTGAGGTGGGAATCAGCTGTGCTGGGCGATTTATATTAGCTAGAAAGCAGGAAATCCTGCTTTCTAGTTAATCTAGATCGCACGGCACAGCTGATTTTCATACAGCTGGTCATCAGATATACTGGTTCATCCGAACCACTGGCATTTTCTACTACCAATTCAGGCAAACTCTCAGTAATAGAGTAACTAGGGAAGGTGCATTAGGAAAAGGTGAGCATGGTTTTAAAACTGAGGATAGACATCAATAACTTGCAACATGCTGATGAGATGACCCTGATAGCTGAAAAGACAAAGAATCTGCAAGCACTAATATTAAAAACCAAAGAGCAGAGTGAAAGAATGAGCCAAACACACACAAAAAAACACAGAGAGAGACAGAGAGACAAGGAGAGAGAGAGAGAGAACCAAAATAATGACAACAGAACCATCAGCCTTAAATTGACAAATAAGATTTCAAAGCTGTGGTTAGTTCTGACCTTTGTGATCAACGATTATCAGTAAAGGAACAAGGAGGTCAGAAAAAGCACTTGGTGGTGCAGCTACGAAGGCTTTTGATAAAGTAGTTCAAATGCTGTGATGCATCTACAGTTACAATGAACGTAATCATGCAAGCCATGTAATATGCTTATGGAAGTCAAAGTTGGTTTTTAAACAAGCAGGGAAGAAAGAGTATTGAATGTTGGTGTTGGAGAAGGCTCCTGAGAATACTATGGCCCAGCCCAAAGAAAAAGTGAACCAACCATTGAACAAATCAAAACTAGAGTTCTCATTTAAGGCACAAATGACCAATCTCAAACTATCCTGCTTTGGATACACTATGCAAAGACCCAGATCTCTGCAAAAGTCTCTAATTCTGGGAAAGATGGAAGAAAAGATAAGATAATGACTTGAACCAAAGTGGATGAAGTTGGTTACTGAAGTAGACCAGACACACAGGGTGAGTGAGAACGGTACGTTTATTCAGCTCAGTAAGTAAAAGTGACTTTCAGCTGTACCGTCTGACTTTGCCTGGGAGAAACCGCTTCTTTTATACATTTGCGGTTCCCGCCAAAGCAATAGCCAGGCGCGCCTGAGCCAATCAGGAGCGACTTCCTTATTTGGCTCAGGCAGCGTTAGAAAAGAGGAACAAACCAATTCAATGATACAAGGTAGCCATTACAGGATACAACACCCCTCCCTCCTTAGTTGGAGACATCCATCACGAAAGCCACGTGACAAAATCGTCCAATCTGTTGGGTCTTCGCGAGGCTCGCTCCGACCTGCGCAGTCCAGTTGATTCCTCACTATCGATGGTGGAGGACGGCTCGCTGTAGCTCTCCGGGCGCGGCTGAGGCCTGCTTGGGGCCTCGGTCTGTTGACTCGGCCTGGCAGGCCCAACGATGGCTTCGGAGGAGGAGGATGGCTCGGCATCGCTGGACGACTCTCCCCGACCCGATAAGTCCATTTGAATGTCCATTAAATCGGGTGGCGTGTTAAAGTCTGTAGAAATGGGAGAGTCTGTGTCAGCGGATTGCTGCAAAGGGTTTTCCGTGCGTTTCCGAATGTGGTCAATGTGTCGTTTCCACAATCGACCATCCTCTAGTTTCACCATATATGTCTTTGGAGCATTTTGTTTAACAATAATTCCCTTCATCCAGTTTACACCTCCATCAAAAATTTTTACAAATACATTCTGTCCCAAATACATTTCTCTTTCAGGGTTTACATATATAGGATTATTAGTACAAAACCTTGGGTGTAACCTATCCAGTGGGGACCTTAATTTCCTCCCCATTAGTAACTCTGCAGGGCTTACGTGCGTGTGAGAATTTGGGGTGATGTGCTGGGTTAGCAAGAACTGGTCTAAATTCTGTTGCACATCTCCAGGGCCTGACCTGCGCAATGCTTCTTTAGCCACACGAACATAACGTTCTGCCAAGCCATTAGCCCAGGGCAAGTAAGGCGAGATGAGTGCGTGTCTGATTCCCAGACTGTCCAGGAACAATTCAAACTGGCCGTTAATTGTGGCCCGTTGTCAGACACTAGGAGATCAGGGCAACCATGGGTAGCAAACAGTCTGCGTAGCACCTTGATGGTGGCACTCGTGGTTATGTTGCTCATTGCTATAATTTCCACCCATTTGGAGAATGCATCGACCACTATCAGGAAATATTGTGATCCCACTGGGCCTGCAAAATCAATATGGACTCTGGACCATGGCCCTGCAGGCTGCTCCCACTCTGCTGGAGTTGTTTTGGGGGGATTGGGCCGTGATTCTTGACATGGGTCACATTTGGCTACCCAGCCTTCAATATCAGCATCCAAACCTGGCCACCATAAATGCCTTCTAGCTAGGCCCTTCATCCTGACAATCCCAGGATGGCCCACATGTAACATTTCAAGTACCTTTACCCTTAGGCTTTTAGGAATAATCACTCTGTCTCCCCACAATAGACAACCTTTTACATATGACAGTTCAAGTCTTTTGGTTTTGAAATCACACAGTTCAGGTTTTACAGAATCATTTTGCCAACCCTTGAGTACACAATTTACCACTTGTTTTAGTATTGGGTCTTGCTGCGTGTGTGCAGCCACCTCCTTTGCAGTAGTTAGTGGGTTGTCTTCAAGTTCTATCATTAACACATCAGCAGATGGGGCAGGGTCTACCACTAACTCTGGCATTGGGCATCTACTGAGACCATCTGCGTGGTTGATGGATTTACCCCCTTTATGGATGAGCTCGTACTGGTATCCAGAGAGGAAAAGGGCCCATCTGATTAACCTTGGGGACATAAATGGGGGAGTAGGCTTGTTGGGGGCTAAAAGACCTAGTAGCGGCTTGTGGTCGGTAACCAATTCAAAACCCCTTCCAAAAAGGTAATTATGAAACTTTTTCACCCCTGCCACTAAAGCTAGAGCCTCCTTATCTAGCTGGCTATAATTTCTCTCAGTACTGGTCATCGTCCTGGAGAAGAAAGCAATTGGTGCCTCTGTATTATTTGGTAACACGTGGGCCAAAACTCCTCCCACGCCGTACGGGGAAGCATCGCACGTGAGCCTAATGGGTAGCGAAGTGCTATACTGGACTACCACACTTTTGGAAGTTAATAACTGTTTTATTTGTACAAAGGCTTCGCGCTCAGTTTTCCCCCATGTCCAAGGAGTTTCCTTCTGGAGTAAACGGTGTAGAGGCTCTGCTGCTGTTGCCTTCTGTTTTAAAAAAACGGAGTAAAAATTAAGGAGGCCTAAAAAAGCTTGTAATTCAGTTTTACTTTGTGGTTCTGGGGCTTCACTAATTGCTCTCAGTTTCTCGGTTGTGGGGTGGATACCTTCCTTATCAATTTTATAGCCTAGGAATTCTACACTGTTGGTTCCCCAAACGCATTTATCAGGCTTAATTCTTAATCCTTTGTCCTGAAGTCTCTTAAGTACTTCCCTTATCCTTTTGTTGAGTTGCTCTTGGTTCTCTCCCGCAATTAAGATGTCATCAAAATAAGGAATGGCCCCATTTATCCCTGATAACAATCGTTCCATTATGCTTTGGAATATCCCTGGGGCTATGCTCACTCCAAACTGTAATCTGGTACATTTGAAAGCACCCCTGTGGGTCACAATCGTTTGCACGTTTGCTGTTGCTTCATCGACAGGAAGCTGCTGGTAAGCTTGCGCGAGGTCAATCTTTGCAAACCTTTTTCCTTCCCCCAGAGAGTGAAGGAGTTGTTGTACCACTGGAATGGGGTAAGGGTGGTGTTGGAGAGCTTTGTTTAAGGTAGATTTGTAGTCAGCGCAAACCCTTAAGGAGCCATCTGGCTTAAGAGGGGTGACTATGGGTGTCTCCCATGGCCCCTGTTCCACAGGGACTAAAATGCCTTGGCTTATTAGCTTATCTAGCTGCAGGTCTAGTTTGGGGAGGAGTGGAAGGGGTACCCTGCGAGGTTTGAGCCGGACAGGCGGGACCTTGGGGTCAATAGAAAATGAGATAGGGGGCCCTTTATATGATCCCAAGGTGGGGCTAAACACTTCAGGGAACTCTTGCAAAAAGTTAGGCATGTTATCACAGTTAACAGTACAAATACCAGAAACTTCAATTCCCAAAGGTTCCATCCAAGCCAAACCCAGGAGAGAGTGCTTAGCCCCTGTAACAACAACCATAGGCAGGGTACATTTAGCATTCTTAAATACAATAGGTACATTCACAATGCCCAAGACAGAGATTATTCCCCCTTGAAAATCTCTGATTATCAGTGAGGTTTGCAATAGCTCATTTTTAGCCAGGTTAGGCATGTACAATTTGAGCTTTTCCCATGGCATGATGGTGTATTTAGACCCCGTATCCAGTTCCATAGAACATGGCTTGTTGTTAAGCAATAGTGAAATTACAATTTTGCCCCCATTCTTTGTTGCCGTGTTATTCACGGAAAATAGAGTGTTACCTCTTGAGTAGTCGTGGTTAGCGGCTGAGTAATTCCTTCGGCCCGAAAAGCGGAAAGGTCGGTTTTCTCGGGGTTGATTTTGAGATCGTTGGTTTCGCGGCGTGGAGAAGGTGTCCTCTGGTGCAGATGCTCTGCAGGCCTCAGCGATGTGGCTCCGTCGGTTGCAACGGCGGCATATGGCGTCCCGGAAGGGGCAACGTTGTCGCTGGTGGTTCCCTCGGCAGCCGGCGCAGGGGGCGGCAGAGTGAGGCAGTCTCTGCTGTCTCTGTTGATCTTGTAGCAAGAAACAGTTGTCTTCGTTGCGAGCTGGTGGGCTGAGGCCGTCTGGGTCCTCGGCGCAGGAAGATGTGGAGTCGATCTTGGCGATGACTTCTCGCCTTTCGTGCTCTTTCAGCTCCTTGGCAGCGGCGTCGGTGACCTCTGCGGTTTGCGCTAGCTTGATCACGGTTTGTAGAGACGGGTTGTCCTCGGCGAGGAGTTTGTTTCTGACTGCGGCGTTTTTCATGCCGAAAACTAAGGCATCGGTGAGGCGAGCTTCCGGGTTGTCAAATTTGCATTGAGCTAGCACCGTGCGAAGTCGCGTTGCAAACTGGTTTATTGATTCCGCCTCGCGTTGCGCCATTCTGGAGAATTGGTGCCGGAAAACCATGGCCGGTTTTGTCGGCTTGAAATGGCTCGCAAGCTTGGCTTGTAGGACGTCCCAAGCGACGGTTCTTGCTGGCAGCGGGTCGGTGAGAGTCTGGGCGAGAGCGCGGATTTCTGGACCGCAGTAATTGAGGAAGATTGCCCATTTTCGGTCGGCGTCGGCGTCCCGTATTCCCGCTGCCTCGAGGAATATTTCGAAGTTGGCCAGGTAGTCGTCCCAGGAAGTCTTCTCGGGATCGAAGAACTCTGGAGCCCAGCCGATCTGGATGTTATTCATCTTGCACACGTGTTCTTTTCGTCCGTCGTCGCCAGTGAAGTAGACCAGACACACAGGGTGAGTGAGAACGGTACGTTTATTCAGCTCAGTAAGTAAAAGTGACTTTCAGCTGTACCGTCTGACTTTGCCTGGGAGAAACCGCTTCTTTTATACATTTGCGGTTCCCGCCAAAGCAATAGCCAGGCGCGCCTGAGCCAATCAGGAGCGACTTCCTTATTTGGCTCAGGCAGCGTTAGAAAAGAGGAACAAACCAATTCAATGATACAAGGTAGCCATTACAGGATACAACAGTTACAATGGCAATTAATTGAAAATCTATCTGCTAGGAGTCAAAAATGACTTAAATATGTCCTGTCACCTGCTTTAGTTCGGTATTAAGTTGCCTTTCAATCTCTCCCTCTTCCTCTCCCTTTCTCTCTCTCTCTCTGTGTATGTGTGTGTGTGTGTGTGTGTGTGTGCATAGCTTAAAATATTAAAGCATCTTTTTAGCAAATTAATCTAGAAAAAAAACCCAATGTTGTGTAGTGATTAAGGCATCAGGTTAGAAACCAAGAAACAATGAGTTATGAGTTATAGATCTGCCTTAGAGACAAAGCCAACTTGGGTGGTCTTGGGCCAGTTACTGGGAAGGAAAGAATGGTAAACCACTTCTGAAAAAGAAATGACAAGAATTTGACAAGGAATTGTAGGGACTAGCCAGGTACTTGCTTAACTAACAAAAGATGGATGGATGGATGGAAGGAAGGAAGGAAGGAAGGAAGGAAGGAAGGAAGGAAGGAAGGAAGGAAGGAAGGAAGGAAGGAAGGAAGGAGGAAAGGAAGAACTGTGGCCTAACTGCACAAAAAATCCTGATGAGGATAATTACATATGATTTTCAAAAGAGTTGCACACATAATTCATCTTTCTGAGATGCATGATTATGCCTCAAAATAATAGGCTCCCCAATGAGATAATTGGCTTGCTGATAGTAAAATTTAATATGTTAAAAAATAAATACAATAAGTGCATTTCACCACCTATCTCTTTTGACCATTCTTCTTTCTAACCCAAAGCACGTAAGAATTTAAAATACTTCCCCCCCAGGAATTAGTTGACAGTCTACCACTAAAAATATTATATATGAAAATCATAGAATTATAAGCTGATAACTACTTTTTAGTGATTTTAATTGCAACTTTTTAATACAGAAATCAGCAAGCAACATTCTTCAAAGCATAAAAATTAGTATCCCCCACTAGTATCCATAGTTAAGCTGTTATAAAAATAGCAGGCACAGAAAATCTAAAAAAAATGTGGTGAGATCTGCTTCACATTTTAAATAAGAATGCTGATTTAAAGAGAATATTTGTAGCTCAAGATTGAATTGTGGTGTCCTTGATGTTCTCTTGATGGTTTTCTTGCAAACATTTCATTACCAAAATATATAACATCATCAGTATAGTGCATTCACTAGCTCAATATAGTTCCTCTGTGAGGGAGATGGTTGATTCTTAAATAAATAAACAGGGCAGCCACACAATGTTTGGCCACTTTGTTGGATGATGGAGTTGCTAGTCCCAATTAGTACAGTTAAGTGAAAACTACCTGTAAGAATATTGGTGCAGCTTAGAATCATAACAGATAAGTTAGCATTCCTACTCAAGAATATACTAATTTACATCAAGATTCACTTCTTTGTTTTGTGTTGCTTATACTAATAACTCAAGATAAAGGCTTTGTGTTGATGTGCACTTCAACACTTCAACAGAGCTGAAGAAGCTGAAGAAGCTTCTTGGATGAGAAGCGAAACATCTTCAAGGAAAAACAAGCCTCTTTTTAAAAAAACACCTTTGGTTCAATACTGACATTGCAATAACTCATCATTAACTGCCTTCTTTAATGATAGAAGGTGCTGGTGAACAGATACTATCAAACTATGGCAACACAATGTTCTGACCCAATCCATCCTCCCACAATTCAGTGCTGCCTGACCCTGATCGTTAGGTAGGAGTGATGGGACATGTAGCTTCAGAGTGAGATGCAATAGTGGGTTCCAGTTTGGGAATGGGAATAGGAGTGCGTGGGCTTGCACTTTGCACACATGCAATACTTCTGTGCATGTGCAGAACATTTTTGATTATGTCTGGGTGGGTGGGCATAGCCTCCCACTGCCGCCACTACTGATTCACCGAACCACTGAGCAACCCACCACTGGTGAGGTGGGGAAGATGTAACTTCTTCCCAGAAAATGGAGACAAATGGATGGAGGATTGCGTTCAGACCTTGCTGGTAGCTTCCAAAGATATCTTCTTAGCCACTAATAAAGGCTAAATGTTTGATTGGTTGAACCTTGATTTAAATCTTTAAGATAACGTGTGTGTGTGTGTGTGTGTGTGTTTTGTTATCACTGCAAGTCTAAAGAGCACAAAGGATAATACATTCAGATGCCTAACAGGCTAAATAAGAATTTATTTCAATAACTAATTGGTAACCTTCATTATGGATCGGGCTTCCCATTTATCATTCTTTGAGACAGAAAGCTTAAGATATATAATAGTTTTGTTAATGAATTACACCATTTGTCTGGTTTGAAAAATTCCCTGAATTTCTGCCATCTGCTTGGTGATTTAATCTCTGCCTTTACAATTTGGCTGTTTCTATTTGCTTGTAAATCCTTGCCCACCCCTTTTCATGGGAAGGGAATTTTAGAACTCAAAATACAGGTGAAACTCGAAAAATACAGACTGTGGAAACGTTTGCATCTCATTTGGAAACCAAGGACCCAGAATATGGAGGAAGAATGGAGAGGCACACATAGTAAGATGTGTGGAAGGAAAAATACTGGCGAAAGTAGCCCAAATCTCACTTGTGCTCATGAGATTTCTGCTATTTTTGCCATTTTTTGTTTCTGTGCATGCACATAAGCAAAGATATAGGCAAAAATAGCCGAAATCTCACAAGAAGTCTCACAAGAAATCTCCGAATCTATGAAGAGGGGCGGCATACAAATCTAATAAATAATAAAGATTTCAAATCTCGTGCGGGGTACGCCCGCACATGTCGGGAGCATCTGTGCCGTGCTGGTCACCGAGGACCATCTGGTTAGCGCAGTAAGTGGCTGCCCAATACTACTTGAGGCATTGTCAAGAGAAAGATGAGAGATATGAGATCGAACAATGCAGAAGAGCTGTAGCTGGGAGTCGGTGGCATGGAAGTTAAATGAATGAATCAATCAACCAATCAACCAATCAACCAATCAACCAATCAACCAATCAACCAATGAGGCCACTATTGAAGCATCCTGGTCTTCCATAATACCTCAGCAGTGCCACAGGCTCATAGCTTCCATGCCATGCCGCATTGAGACAGTAATTGCTGCAGAAGAGGCTCAAACCAAGTTCTGAGTGCTTTTCAGAGGTCCAATATTGTTCTATGTACAATCCTTGTTTTATTGATTTCATGTACTATTCTAAATTTCTGTGATGGTAGATTTGGGGTTTTTTATAATCCCCATCCTCATGATTATGTAGTACAATCACAATTAGGACAAATTATGGCTTAAACTGTTTTGCTTTGCAGGTAATGAGTCTCTCTCATCTTTTCATCTTTTAAGTTGCATTACTGAAATAAATGAACTTCTGATTTTTCGAGTTTCATCTGTACATGACTTTGAAAGAGCAGAGATTGATAACTGCTTCTGCATCTTGACCATCCAAAAGCTCCATTTCATTTTTGGAAAGAAAAGAGACAGAGAAATGTGTTCTGTTGGGTGGTAAACATCATGCATTATCTCCTTTTAATAACCATTTTTAAGCATGGTTCTGTATTACTTTTTCCACAGCTGTATTGCAATAAGCCTTAGAGTAATTGCCAGTTCCTTCTCTAATAGGTTCATTATTCTTTTGCCATAATTGCAGCCATTAAATGGGCAATTGTTAAATTTTCACTCCTACAGTTACCTGGCATTATATTTTATAACAGGGTATATCATTATGGTACCCTAGTAGCTACTTCAATTGTTCAAAGTGTTTCTAAAATGTCAATGAGATCCATTTGAAACACGTTGGGATTTTTGATTTCCAAATAATTTATTTTCTCGCTCTCTTCTTTCCCCTTTTTTCGGTATCCTTGGTGTGTGTTTTTTAGCCATTCCTAAGATAGTAACTGCATCACACAGCTTTCATTGAAAGCAGAAAGCAAAAGAAACTGGGGTATTGGAGAAGACAAAATACTATCAGTTGTCTATTTCTAAAACACAGCTTTTTAAGATTACACTATGTAATTATTCATTGATGTAGCAAGGCTTATTCAACATCAGTTCCATAGGCTGGTCATTAGTCTGTCAAATGCAAAGGTTGCCTTGATGATTTCCTGCTCTGATCCAGCATTCAGGGCACAGTCGCCAGCAAAGAGGAGATCACGAAGCACAGTCTCCTTTATCTTGGTGACAGCCTGGAGTTTTTACAGGTTGAACAGTTTCCCATCAGTACTGTATCTCAGGCTAATTCCCAAGGAACTGTTTTGGAAGGCATCTGACAGCATGGCTGAAAACATTATGCTGAACAAGATTGGTGCCAGCACGCACGCTTGCTTGATGCCATTTCTGATGGAAAAGGCCTCTGAAGCTTCTCCATTGTCCAACACACGGGCCATCATACCATCGTGAAATTGACATACTATCAGGATGAATTTATCAGGGCACCCAAATTTTGACATGATGTGCCACAAAGCTCAAAGTCTACCAAGCAGTAGTGCTAACTCCCCTGTGGTATGCCAGTGAGATTTGGACTGTATACAGGAGACATGCTAAGCATTTGAACCACTTCCACATGATCTGCCTCCGGAGAATTCTGGGGATCCGGTGGCAGGATAAGGTGCCTGACACTGAAGTCCTCTCCAGAGCAGGACTGCCATCAATTCCCACCCTGTTAATGAAAGCCTAGACATGCTGGGCAGGCCATGTTGCTAGGATGCCGGACTATAGTATCCCTAAACCGCTCCTCTATGGTGAGCTGTCTAAAGGAAAGCGATCACATGGGGAACAAAGGAACTAATACAAAGACATGTTGAAATCCTCCTTCAAATCCCTCAATATCGACCCTTTCTCCTGGGAAACCCTGGCACAGTATCAACTAAATGGTACATGCTGATCCACCAAAGCTGCCAGACATCTGAGGCCAGAAGAACATTCATAGCAGACGAGAAGTGAGCATTCCACAAAGCCAGAGCTGCAAATACTGCAGCAATGGTGCCCACACGTCTGCCCAACATATGGCAGAACATTTCGTGCCCATATAGGCCTTACCAGCCACCTGCGGATACATAGTGTACAGCCCACAACCCATTAGATGTCAAGGTCCTCTTCAAACACGATGGATGAACATCATTCATTGACGAACATTTAGCCACAAAAATTTACATTTCTGTCCTCATAAATGTTGAAAGCCCTGATTTATTTTTATTTTTTTCCCATAGTCTTTTAGCTGCATTGTAAAAGTGATCTTGCTACTGATGTCATTTCTAGTTATGATACCAAAATTATCCATTTTCTGACACTTTGCCATATTCGAAGCTTTACTGACTAAAAGTTTAAACATATAATTTTTGGTGCATATGTTCATGAATCCAAATAAGACAACGGTGAATATAGTATGTGCAGAAGTTTGGGCAATGTTTCTGTCTGTCCTTTGTAACATTTCTTTTGGCAATTAAAAAAAAAATCCCTGTAGCCAGCTGAGTCTTTTTACGTCTATTTCTATTCTAGGGTGGTTTTTTTAAGTTTTCTTCCTTTCTTTCCTTTGACAAAATCTTTTAACTCAAAAACATTCTTTGGTCTTCTTGCTTGTTTGAAAATTTTCTACAGATTTTCACTAATAGTAGGTACTGAAGACTGTTCAAAAGCTTTTGTCTTTTCTTCCAGAGAGCACTTCATGGATGATTTGAAGGTAGGTTTCAGAAGGTTGTCTTGCTAAAATATCCATCTCATTTCGAACCCAAAATATTCCTGAGCTAGAAGTGTTAAAGGTGTTGAGAGTTTCTGTTCACCTGTTTCATTATGGATTCTTTGAAACATATTATTACTAGAATCCTTTATATGAGTTCTGCCACTTTTAAAGTTTAAGCCAGAGAGCTGGATTTGGGACATTTTAAAGGCTTCTTCAGCCACTGTCCTTGAAGGATATGGTAGCATGTCTTGATTAAAGAGATTGCTCTCTCACTATGTTTTGCCCTCTCTGCAATTTTGTTGTTTTGGGAAAGGTTGTTAAGAAGCCCGTAAGAATTTTACTCAGATAGTCTTTTAAAAAAAACAGATTAAGTATTGTTTTGGTTAGCTCTGGCCCAGCTCCTGCCCCAAGGACTTTGGATGTGGGGGAGACATCCACATGCTGCAAGCCTGTTTTGCTGATTGTGGAATCTGCTGATGAAGGCTCCTCTGACCAAGAAGACATGAGTGACAGGGAGGAGGAGAGTGTGGTAGACAGCTCAGAAGGAGATCAATTATCTAGCTCCTCCTTGGATTCAGAACAAGAGTTAACGATACAGCCATGCATGCGGACAGCGATGCATAGGCAACAACAACTGAGAGATTATTATCAAAGAAAATGAGGCCACCTGTGGTTGGGTGGGGCTGTGGTAATTAGTGAGGCTGCTATAAATAGCAGCCTGTGGGTTTGGCCATTGTGGAGGATTATCTGATCGTTGTGTTTTGTGACTGCTTTACTGACTTTGACCTTTTGTGTGCTGATTTTCCCCCCGCTTTGAAACTAAACCAGAGCAAAGTGTGTTTCACTTTGTGAAAGAAGAAGGACTGTGAATTGCCTCACAGCTGCAAGCTAAGTATCACAGAACTGATACAAATTACAGACTTGTACAAATTACCAGTTTGGAGACAAGTGCTCTTTGCTATACCAAAAGAGGGCTTAGTTTAAGTGACTTTTCATTATAAAGAACATTGTTTTGAATTTTCAAACGTGTGTGTGTCTGAAATTTGTACCTGTGAATTTTTGGGAGAAGTCTACCAGAGAGCCCGACAGAACAAAGTATATATCTACTGGCTAGGATAATATGCCAGCTCTGAATCTACATGGAGCAAGATACTATGGTATTAGTACTGTAACTCACAATCTGATTACTTTGTGGTCGAATTAGTGCCTCATGCTTTAAGTGAAGCTGCCTTTGAAGAGATTTGGAAAGTACTAATTAGGGAAATCCATCTTCGCAGAGTTATGTTCATTTTGAATCTCTACCATTGCTACCAGAGGTATTCAGAACCAAATCAAAGCGCTGATGATCACTTTGTTTTAACATTATAAATCCCTGTGTTAGACTCCTTAGTGTTCTAAGAGATTGGTAGTTTGCTTGCAGATGTTTCATTACTTGAACTAGGATCGTCATCCATGTTATTTATTTATTTATTTGTTTGTTTGTTTGTTTTGTCCAATACACAATGAGGGTTTTAGTGGGTATATATCTATATACACATAGTAAAATACATGATGAAGGTTATAGAGGAGATACTCAAAGTAAAATATATCTAAGAAATAATAGAAAAGAAGATATAGTAATAGAACATATCAATGAAAGAATAGAAGAAGAGATATAGGAATAGAAGAAAGGTATAGGAGATACAGGCGAGTTAGTGAATGTGATATTTGTTCCCTGGCTACATAAGGCAGTTTGCCCTATTAGTGTTGGTGGACTATCTCCTTAGTAATTGTTTGAATAAGGTATTGTGTTCTGCTTGTATAATTGCTATTGGTTGCTGGGGAAGATACAATATGTTGTGCTCTTTGTATTTTCTTATTTTTATTGTCTTTTTTAAATGATGTATTGTGTGCTATTGGGACACATCATGGACTATCTTGTCCAGTATTATTCCATCCATATGATCCAAACATCATGGAAAACCCTACCAAAGATTCTGTAAGGCTAAGGAAGCAGATTTTCTGGACGGTAGCACCTAGGGAGAAAGATAGGCTCTTCTGTCATTCAGTTAAATAATCCATTTTTTTTTAAAAAAAAGAACATTCCAGACACAGTCTGTTGGAAGTCATCTATTATTATTTTGTTATGCTTGCTGTGTTGATTTTTATTATTTATTTGTTTGTTTATTAGATTTCTATTAGAAGATTAGATTTCTATTATTAGATTAGAGGCAATTCAGGGCGGCATACAACAATATATAAAAGAAATCTAAATTACTTTAAAAGAATTTTACCAAATTACTAAAAGTGTTAAAAAACCCATATACAATCATACACATTTATCTAATTCAATCATTCTTAATATCAGCCAGAGACAATCTCATCACTCATGTCCCCCGTGCCTGCCAGCAGAGGTGGGTCTTCAGAGATTTACGAAAGACCAGGAGGGAGGGGGCACTACGTATTTTCTGAGGGAATTCGTTTCAGAGGGCTGAGGCCGCCACAGAGAAGGCTCTTCCCCAGGCCTCATCAGCTGCCATTGTCTGGCCAACGGGGCCTGGAGAAGGCCGAGTCTGTGGGACCTAACTGGCTACTGGGATGCATGAGGCAGAAGACGGTCCTGAAGGTAACCTGGTCCTAAGCCATGTAGGGCTTTATAGGTCATAACAAGTGTAATAAATGCTCAAAAACACAGACTCATCGGATTAGCAGTTTATTGCTCACGAAAGGCAGTAACTAACAAGCAAAAGGAGCAAAGCATCTAAGATAAAGTGCGGCGTCTCTAAGTATTTATATGATCTTCCCCCAGCAACAGCCTCATCTTGACATTGTTGCAATTTTCCCCGCTTGAACACAACAGCCAATCAACACAGTACATGTAATCTGAACTTTCCTTTTTTCAATTTGTATATTTACATATTTAACAACCAGCAGTTTGAATTGTGCCCAGAGACCAATTGTCAGCCAGTGCAACTCACAGAGTGATGTTGAAATGTGGGCAGATCTTGGTAGCCCCACTATAGCTTGCACAGTTGCATTTTGCCCAATTTGTAGTCTCCGAACACTCTTCAAAGAGTGTTCCCCATGTAGAGAGCATTGCAGTAATCGAACCTTGAGGTGATAAGGGCATGAGTGACTGTGAGAAATGACTCCCTGTTCAGATAGGGCTGCAACTGGCGCACAAGGCGTACCTGTGAGAACGCCCCCCTCACCAAAGCTGAAAGATGGTCTTCTAAGCCCAGCTGTGGATCAAGGAGGATGCCCAGGTCACGGACCCTCTCTAAGGGGGGTAAAGACCCCCCCCCAGGATGATGGATGGACAGTTGGAATTGTCACTGGGAGGCAAAAACCACAGCCACTCCATCTTGTTAGGGTTGAGTGTGAGCCTATTAACACCCATCCAGACCCTGACAGCCTCCAGACACGGCTTTTATATTATATAAGTCTTGACTACTTGTGAGAAAATATATATAGAAGTAACATCTCAATTAAATTCAAGTTGTAATCACCATATGGATATGCTTTTTTTGTTGCAATAATGAGAAATTGGTTTGTTTTTAAGTACTTGTGGAGAGTTTTATTATTTAGTAATCAGATTTGTATGCCGCCCCTCTCCGTAGACTTGGGGCGGCTAACAGCAATAATAATACAATGTAAACAAATCTAATATTTAAGTTAATTTAAAAAAAACCAATTTAAGAAACCAATCATACATACTGACATACCATGCATAAATTTTATAAGCATAGGGGGAAGGGAAAGTCTCAATTCCCCCATGCCTGATGACAGAGGTGGGTTTTAAGGAGCTTATGAAAGGCAAGGAGGGTGGGGGCAACTCTGATATCTGGGGGGAGTTGGTTCCAAAGGGTCAGGGCTGCCACAGAGAAGGCTCTTCCCCTGGGTCCTGCCAAACGACATTGTTTAGTTGATGGGACCCCGAGAAGGCCAACTCTGTGAGACCTAACTGGTCGCTGGGATTCATGCGGCAGAAGGCAGTCCCTGAGATATTCTTGTGAATAGCCCTGAAATGTATGGTGACTTGTAGTCCTGGCAGCTATGATCCACTTTTCTTCTGTACAGGAAAGTCCAGCACTTAAAAAAACAATTTGCATGGAAGCTGCAACAAGTTAAAACTGTTTGATAACTACTTGCATTCACTAAGCATGGTGGCCATTTTTTTCTTAATATAAAAATAATATTTTCACTGGGGGGCTATAACTCCTAATTGCTTGGCATGGAAGGTCGCAAAAGAAACCGATGCTTCTAATTGAGTTAACTTAAAATGTCGGATTCTCAATATATTTCTATAGCAAAATATGAAAAAAGGGTATTTTTTCATCAGCACACATAAACACAGATGCATATATACCTTTCTTTACAGCAGCCCAGGGACAAATGAATAGTCTCTGTCTCTCATCAGAATGCCAAGTGTCCTATTCAATTTTCAAACTATTTCTCAACCTAAAGGAAAGAGTTGACAAGGTAGGTAATGGAATCACACATTTAGGTAGTTGTAATTTAGATAACTTCCATCGTTTCCCTGCACTTTTTATATACAAAGCAAAAACCTTTGCATTAAAAAAAAGTCAAATGAGTGAAAACAGCTTACAAACTTCAGAAGGGATTAAAAAGCACATTAAACACCCAGGAGTGAAGTGCAATCTTTGCAGAGGGCAGATTTGAACGTGGTAAAAGGAACGACAATTGTTAACAATATTCATGGGGATTTCTATTGTAATCTATTAATTTATTTCACTGATTCCATGACATTGAGTTATCTTGAATCCATTTCCTTGTTTATCCCTTGTTCAGTATTACTTTTGATACCTGCACTTCATTTTTTAAAGTCATGCCTTGTCTCAACATTTCCTGCATCATTCCAAAATGGTGCTGACAATTTTGATCTTTGCTTCTGCCTTTTACTTTATTTTGGCTCCACAGTCCTCATCTGCTTATGCAAAAGCAAGCTTTGTTGTAAGTGATACAGATAAGTCATGCAGGCATGTCCACATTAATCTCCTGCTTGAGCTTCTGTTTTTCCTCCCTTCACAGTTTAGATGTCTGCACAAACCAGAAGCAAAAAAAAGAGAACTGGTTCAGAGGCGTGGCAGGCCTGGGTCACTGTTGCTTCCATCAAGTTTCTCTCTCTTCTATAAAACCGGTTTGAACAGGTGAAAACCACTTCTGGCACAGACCTAAAGAAATTTCTGTCAGGCCCCTTGATCATACAAATGCAACAGCGTGCAGTTTTATAAACCCACAAAAGAACTATCATAAATGCCAACAGAACTTTATTTGAAGAGAAATGTTTAAATGACGGAGAAGCAGAGATGCAAATATAGCAAAGCAATTGGAAGAAATGTTGTTTCATTTATTGCCCAGCCGGCGACTTAACGCCGGCCAGGATTTGAGGCAGGGCCAGGGAAACGCGGCCCCCGGCCTCTGCCGCCATCTTGAATGGCCGGGATCTTGCGAGATTTCGCGAGATCCTGGCCATGCCTGGTCATCGGCCATGGCCGATGACATTGCCAGGGGCGGAGCCTGCCAGCCCTATAAAAAAGGGCTGCGCAGGCTCGGGGCCTCCTTTTCGCCCCTGACAACAAGCAGGCGAGCACCCGCCCGCTCTCCCTATCTTTCAGTGTGCTACTGGGGAATTTTTGGCGGTCTCGGTATTTTCTGCAACTGTTTTTTCGCCTATTCCACTCTGCGGTGTGGGATAGATGGTTAGGGGGTGCTTCGCTCCCCGATTAGTTCTAATTGGCTTACCTCTGGTCATTGGGTTGGCAGGTTAGGGGCGGAAATTGGGAGGTGTTTAGCAACTGCGTGTTCTCCGTTGGGCATCTTTGGGGGTGATTGGCAGACTCTCTCCAAGGGCTCATGGTGCCTTTTAAATCAATCTGAGCAATTGGGGAGAACCTGCCTCTGAGTCTTGCCCATTTCAATTCCCTTTCAGGGATTGGACGGTGAGACCTCCCACATGCATGGCATGGCTGGGATCCAGGTGAGGGCGTGGCCCCTTCACCTGGATCAGCATGTTGCCCCGGAAGTTTTTATGATGTCATTTCCGCCTCGGAAGTATTTCAGTTGACTTCTGCGGGTCCATGTTAGGTTAAATTAAATTCATTTTAATTTAATTAATAAAAATGACCCAGTTTTAAATCCAGCTCTGTGTCCGCATTGTCATTCCGCCTCTGCTGCAATTGTTTTAATAGAACCCTACTTCAGGAAGAAAACTAGGAAGAAGCAGTAGACATTGGAGTAATCTTAGGCATTTAATTTGTTTCTTCTTGCTTTCAACAGGCTATAATTAAGACTAAGGAAGAAAATAAACTGGACACAATTATATATCATTTCACAGTGCTTTAACAGCCTCCTCTAAGCACTTTACAGAATCAGCATATTGCCCCTAACAATCTGGGTCGTCAGTTTACCAATCTCAGAAGAGTAGGAGGCTGAGTCAATCTTGATCTGATGAGAATTGAACTTTTGACAGTCAGCAGAATTTGTTTGCAAACTCTTGGCCCATGGGCTGGATGTGTCCTGCTCTGGCCATACCCATGCTTGCTTTTGGAAAGGGGGAAAAACTCCTGATATGTCACGTGATGCCTCCATGGTGATATGAGTTTGACACCCATGTTTTAGAGTGTTTTTGCACCCGGCATCAATATTTTGTTGCAGAATCTTATCGTAGCCTTTTTACAAATGCCATTTTGGCTATTGTTCTAGTGCAGTGATGGCAAACCTTTTTTTCCTCTAGTGCCAAAATAGTGCTTGTGTGCGCTATTGCACACCTGCACGTGCCCACACTCATATTCAATAGCCCTCCACATGCCCACAAGTCCCCCATTTCCTGACTTCCAGTGGCCCCGGGAGGCCCATTCTTCACCCTCCCCAGGCTCCAGAGGCTTTCAAAGAGCCTGGGGATGGCAAAAACGCCCTCTGCTGTTCCCCAAAAAGGCCCTCAATGAGCCTCCATGCAAGCCAAAAATGAGTTGATGGGTGCCCATATGTGCGCTCGAGCTGGGCTAGGGCAACGGCTTATGTGCCAGCAGATATGGCTTCACGTGCCACTTTTGGCACCCGTGCCATAGGTTCGCCATCATGGTTCTAGTGTCTCCATAATTTCCCCTTAACTTGAAAAACTTTTTTGAAAAAGGATTCCACTTTCTAAAATGATTCTGTTAATTTTTAAAACATTGATAAATGTTTGTGTTAAAATGTGTGCCAGTGACAGTTGGTGAAAAATAAGTACTTATAAATAAGAGCTGAGATTCAACATGTATAATTTCTAGAATATTACAGTCACTTTTTTCATTACTTAGGTAATACACCTTTGCATGATTCAGTTTTAGAGCTGTATGGAAAATCTTTTGGAATTTCAGATTTACAAAATTTCTAACCTGCTTTTTATGATAAAATAATTCCAAAGCAAAAATGCAGCAAATTAAACCCAGCAATTTTAAAAACTGTAAAACTGTTTAAAACCCTACTACATACTATGGATCATCAATAACAAAAAAAATGAAAATGCAGCAGTGCAATTTTCATCAAACTTTGAGTAAACAGAGTGATCTCCTTTTGTTATTGAAAATTTATACAATTAAGCTAATTATAAACGAGCTTGAAGAATATTGTGCAAATGGGCTTTTACTGAAAACAGTCTATTTGGATACATATTTTAAAAAGCCCTAGGCTCTATTCAACATATTTAAATATTACATCCCTGCTTTGGAACTCCTTAATCCCTTTTGCTATCCTTCTTGCTCCACATACTGAATAACTAAAAATTGTGTAAGGTTTATACCAGATGAAAGGGTGTTGTGACTTACTGCCATTTTCAAAAGGATGTTCATGATAGAATGTGATATTTTAAGTACAGCATTTTCTCTGTTGTTGAGCTCTGTATACAGTTATCTGAATTCATTTGAGCGTCAAGCTGATTCTCAGTCATTTTCTCACAGATGTAGAAGGCTTAACTAGGCCAAGGTCAAGTTGTCAGTCAGTCAACCAACCAGTGGTAACTAATAACTGTTTGATATGAAATTCCATAACCCCTTCCAAGTCCATTCAGAATTTTATATATAAGTAAAAAGTTAGAGATACAGATAGACAGATACTCTAAAGTGTGACTAAATTACTTGTCTACGCCTTCGCTATTCTAAAAATAAATAGCTAGAGATATAGCAAATATATTTTCAGAGCATTTTAGAATCCATGCCTATTCTAAATGAATTATTCCTAGTTTATCACAGGAGTGATTTGTAGTGTTTTATGATTCTCACAAGGAAATCTATATTCCTTGGCAGCGAAATCCATAGTGCAATTCTGAAAGTAATAAGATTATACACTATCTCTTGGCTAAATCCCTGAACTCTGGGTGTTATTTGGACCATCAAAGTACAAAGCATGTATTGTATATGCTAAAACTGTGATTATCTGCACTACAAAATAGTAGAATGCATAACTTTTAGGTAGCCTTTATGCATTTTTATAGGCTTTGAGACAATGTCAAGAGAAAACAAAGTCTAAATATGCAAATGAAATTTTTGATGGATGAGGAACAAAGAAAAGGAGGGACGGAGCAAGGGAGGGAGAAAGGAAGGAAGGAATGAAGGAAGGAAGGAAGGAAGGAAGGAAGGAAGGAAGGAAGGAAGGAAAGGAAGGAGGCTTCCAACTCCAGTCCAATTAATTTCTATTTTGGATTCAATTTTGTGTAGGGTTATACTGTATTACTCATAAGTATGGGAAAACAGTTAAACTATAGTGCTAGTTTTCTACAAGATGGGTGATCCCATATCCCCAGCAAACCTCAGCACACTTAGGGTAGTGATGGCGAACCTATGGCAGGGATGCCACAGGTGACACATGGAGCCATATCTGCTGGCACACAAGCCATTTCCCTAGCTCAGCTCCAGTGTGCATAAGTGTGTTGGCCAGATGATATTTGGCTTGCACAGAGGCTGAGAGGATGGTTTTGGCTTCCAAAGAGCCTCCAGAGGGATGGGGGAGGGCGGTTTTACCCTACCCTGGCTCCAGGGAAGCCTTTGGAGCTTGGAGAGGGCAAAATATAAGCCTACTGGGTCCACCAGAAATTGGGAAATGGGCCCTTTCCCCTCCAGAGGGCCTCTGGGGGCTGGGGGAAGCTGTTTTCACCCTCCTCAGGCATTGAATTAGGGGTGTGGGTACTTGCGCATGCACGATTGCCCGTACACATACTTTTGGCACCAGAGGAGAAAAAGGTTCATCATCACTGCCTTAGGGTAATCCAATGTCAGGTTTACATCTGATAGTCAAATTGCACGTAGACAATACATTGAAGCCTAGCAGCCATAACGCTTCATTCTCAGTGTTTTTGCTTTGAGTTTTTCTGTGGATTTATTTTTATTTATTTATTTATTTTGTCAAGCATGTATTAGATATAAACAGGGGTGGGTTTGCTTCCTCCCGCTACATGGGCGCACAGTGTGGGCACACAGTGTGGGCATGCATGCATAATACATGCCTGTGCATGCGCAGTGGCAAAAAATAAGAAAAAATGTATCTCCAAAATAATGGAAATGTAAAGAAAGTATAGGAACATACTACCATATATGGTGGATATGTCAAACCAGCAAAAAAAAATTGGGCTGAAATTAGAATCTGTTTGGAACAAATCATTCTTAAACAGATACCGTTCAAGCTCAAACTATTTCTATTTGACATTTTTAAACAAAAGTTAGCAAAAGAAGATAGATATCTAATTTTACATATATTGAGTGTTGCTAGATTAATTAACGCCCAAACATGGAAAGCAGATACAACTCCATCAATGTTATTTATTTATTTATTTATTCATTTATTTATTTATTTATTCAATTTTTATGCCGCCCTTCTCCTTAGACTCAGGGCAGCTTACAACATGTTAGCAATAGCGCTTTTTTAACAGACCTAGGCTATTGCCCCCACAATCCGGGTCCTCATTTTACCCACCTCGGAAGGATGGAAGGCTGAGTCAACCTTGAGCCGGTGATGAGATTTGAACCGCTGACCTTTAGATCTACAAGTCAGTTTCAGTGGCCTGCAGTACAGTACTCTACCTGCTGCGCCACCCCGGCTCGTTAACATTAATCAACAAGGTACACGAAACCTCTGAAATGAATAAGATGATATTAGAGCTTTATTACAAAGATGAAACATGGAACAAGTGATATGAATGGTTAAACAAAAAAAAATATTTAAACAATTATAAAACAATTTACTACTACTTCACACAATTTGGAAGGAAGATGAATGAATATAACATAAGCAATCATACAAATCCAAAAGCTAATTAGTTAGAAAAAATCAGACATATTGTTTTTAAAACCAATCTTTGTTACATTAAGAATATGAAAGACTTAATGATTCGTTAATCGAATAGTAAAAGGGAAGCATATTAGTATTTAGGATAATTACACATTATAAGGTGGTTGTAAGAATCAATAGTCAACAAAACAGTTTATGTTTTGTTAAATGTTTTATTTATGCCATGATATAGATCTATGTATATTGAATGTTCTAGTGTTAAACATCTTGTAAATGTGTTTGTTTTATATGTAAATATTTAATAAAGATTATTTTTAAAAAGAAAAAGAAAAAAGCCCCCAAATAGCCAACCCCCCCCAAAAAAAATCCAATTTTTTTTTACAATTTTTTTAAAGAAAATCCCACCTAAAGTCTAAAACAGGATAGCGATCGCATGCACAGTGTTGGAAACATGGCTTCTGCAAAAAAATCTTTTTAAAAGATGGCGGTGCCCATGGACCAGCAATGACCAAACCAGTTCTATGACATCATCATGACATCACCAGCGGGTCACTACTGGTTCAGGTGAAGCAGTCCAAAGCAGGAGGAGCCCACCTCTGAGTATAAACATAACTAAGAATAGATGAAATGGATACAAATAAAAGGAAACATTAGGACAGGGATGGTAGGCATGCTGGTATGCTTATTCACGCCCCTTAAAGACCTCTTAGGAATGGAGTGGGACTGACAGTAGACAGTCTATTGATATAGAATCAGGTAGTGCATTTCAGACATTAATGACTCTGTTACTTGTTCTGCTGGGCTCTATGGTATGAGTCTCCCGAAAATTCAAGGATACAGATTTCAGACACACACACACTTGAAAGTTCAAAAACAATGTTCTTTATCATAAAAATTCAAAAGAAACAAAGCACCCTTCTTGTATTGTAAAGAGCACTCGTCCCAAAACAACCTGGTAGTCTGTACAATCCCCTTAATCAGTCCTTAAGTACTTAGCTAGCAGCTGTGAAGGAACGTCACAGCCCTCCTTCTTCCATGAAGTGAAACATACACACTTTGTTCTGCTTTGGTTTCAAAGTCGTGAAAAATCAACAAAGTCCGGAAACAGCAAGGCACGGTCCTGAAGAACAACGATCAGATAATCTTCCACAACAGCCAAGCCAGCACGCTGCTATTTATATCAGCAGCTCTAATTACTGGAGCCCCACCCAAACACAGGTGGCCTCTCTTATCTCCTGTAATATTTCTTCAATTGGTCTCTTCTATGCATAATTCTACGCATGCATGAGTCTAACACTTCCTCGTCTGAATCGACCGAAGATAATGGAGATTGGCTTCCTGGGCTGTGTGCCAAGCCCCACTCTTCCAAGTCACCCCCACCTTCTTCTTCGTCCGAGGAAACTGCACTACCTGACTTTGTTGGCAATGAAACAGGCCTATGACATGTTGATGTTTCCCCTGAATCCACCTCCACATTCCTTGGGACAGGAGCTGGGCCAGAGCCAACCACAACAATTATTAAAGTCCTATTTTCTGCAATCATGTTTGGCACGATTTACCATTATTTTGTATCTATTGTGTTTTCATGTATTGTTGTGGCTGAAGCTGAATAATTCATTGACAGGTAGGACATTGTAGCAGATAATTTTATTTACAATTCTTAGATCAGACTGAAGAGGGCAGAGTCCTACATTGTCTAAGCCCAAAATTTCAAGTCTGGTGGCATAAGGTATTCTGTTACAAGCAGAAGAGTGGAGGACTCTTCTCATGAAATATCTGTAGACTCATTTGATTGTATTAATGTCCAATATACAATACAGATGAGCTGTATTCAAGAATTGGTCTAGCAAAAAATTTGTATACCCTAGTTTGCAGTTCAATATTACCGGAAAAGAAGCTACATAAGATTGAGTTAACAAGTTTTAATGCTTTTTTGACTATGCTGTTACAGTGAGCCCTGGCACTTAGGTCATTAGAGATGTGTACTCCAAAGTCCTTGACAGAGTGAGGGTCGTCTACGAGGTCGCATCCATCCAGCTTGTATTTTGTTTTTTGATAATTTTTTTTGCTGGTGTGTAAGACAGAGCATTTGTTGGTAGAGATTTGGAGTTGCCAATTATTTTATTTATCCCTTTTTCTAACCTAGACAAGGATTGTGAAAATGCAAAAAAGTAAAAATAAAAATCTGGATATTATTTTATGGAAATTCATCTAACCTACAGGTAATTTTACTGTCAGCTTTTGACAAAGTTTTTTTCTCCCTCAGCTGAAACGCTCTGAGATTCTATTATGATCTATTTTCTAAGAATAAATTCTGATTGATAATTACAGTTTTCTAGAGGACACTTTCATTTCATGCTGAGCCAATTAGTGATATTTAACTCGTTTTAAAATACATAGTTATCAAATTAGTATTCACTGTATCTATCTGACAACTGTTTCCCAAAATAAATATCGTAACGTGATGAGCTGTATCGTTTCCTTCATAATTAGTGTTGCCATTTGTGATTGAGGGTGAAAGTTTGGTACCATCCTTTGTCCTTAGGGCTACGATCGTGCTGTTTTCTTCACTGATTTTTCTACTTTACGTTATTTCAGTGGTGAAAAACTGACAACCGGGGAATGAAACAAACAAACATCCTAAAAACACTTCAGTGGATGCATTTGGTGGGACATAATTTAAAATAAAATAGGATTGTAGGTACTCCTCAAGGCATGGCCACAACTGAGACTAGAATTGCTGTTGTTAAGCAAAGTGATAAGTAAGTCCCACCTGATTTCATAACCTTTTTTGCCATGGCTGTTAAGTGAATCATGCAGTCATTAAACAAATCCAGTTTCAACCATTGACTTTGCTTGTCAGAAGTTGGCTGGGAAGGTTGCAAATGGCCAAAAAAGTGACCCCAGAATACTGCAACTCCATAAATACAGGGCGGGTGCTAAGCATCTGAATTTTGATCATGTGATCACAGCAGGATCATGCCTGTTCTAGATTGTCCTACCAGATCAGACAAGGTCTCTTCCTTATCTCTTAATGGGATCTTGGAGCATGTGTATTCCATGGTTGTTTCTACCCTTTGGAATACATTTCCAATGCTTCCCCACCCTTTTAACCTTTTAGAAGGCCATCCAGACTTGACCTTTTGTCCATTGTACTGTCTAATGGTATGTGAGAATGGCCTTCGAAGACCAAGATGCTGCCTAGGGGAACAGCTGTGGAACAAGAGAATTTTTTCCTAAGTTTGTTTATTTATTTTATTTATTAAATCTGTTTGCTGTCTATTTCATCACAAGGCAGCCATGAGTTATTTGTCTGTAAGGATGTTGATGGAAGAATTGTAAAAATCTGTAACTTTCAGACTTGCAAGATACAATTCATGTAGTTTACAATAAAGTAGAATTAGCTTACCTGGCCATGTTTTTTCTCTGATCTATTATTATCATTATTATTTATTAGATTTGTATGCCGCCCTCTCCAAAGACTCGGGCTGGCTCACAACACAACAATAACACAATACATTACAAATCTAATAATAAAATGTAAAAATCAATTAAAAAACATTAATAAACATAACCAGTATTATAAAATCCCCAATTACACAATCGTACACATTCAACCCAATCCATCATACAACAGAGGTCAGAAAACCTGATAAGACTGCCATTAATCTTGAAAGGTTTCCTTTCCTACCATTGAACACCTCTGTAAATGCTTTCAGAGGCACTCGCATATAAGACTATGATATCATTTTTAAAAAGTTCAGCACAGATTGTAAAATAAAATACATTATATTTGAAGGTATTAGTAGCACTATTTTACTAATACAAAAGCATTCCTAATATGCTAGGAGTAGCAGTGGAATATCCTCCAAGGAAAGAAATCATGAACCAATATTTTGTCATAAATTTTTTGTAGTAAATGAATCCTTGGGAATGTATTTTTAATGGTCCCATTTCTCTAGTATCAGGAACTTTTTCATATGAGAGTTGATAGGCTGTGTTATTAAAGATTGTCTGTTAATTTATCAGGCTAATAAGTTGATACTTCAAAGACTTCTAACTACTTAAAAATGATTTATATTGCTTTTATAAAATAATTTGCCTTTTTCACAGCTGCCATACTGTTTTTCTTCAAAAGTCCTTCCACATGAGCACAACTCTGAGTCCAATATGAAGCCATCCTTACAAATACAACTGAAGCACTATTTAAACAATGGCAAAGCAGGGGTGGAATGCTCCAGGTTTGCTTCGTGCCTGATGGTCATCGGAGAGCCAGTCACGAAGGCAGCATGAGGTTCCACCCACCCACCCAGATGTCGCCATTTGGATTCTTTTACCCTGTGCACATGGAACCAAATGGCAGTATCAAGGCAGGTGGGCGGAGCCTCACAATGCCTTTGCGACCGGCTCTCTGATACAGTAGAACCCCGACTTACGAGACTAATTGGTTCCGGAAGGAGGCTCGTAAGTCAGAACGCTCATATGACGAAACATTGTTTCCCATAGGAAACAATGTAAAGTCAATTAATCCGTGCAACAACAAAAAAACCCGCTGCCGCCGAACGCAGAAGTTAGCGTTCAGAGACAGCTGCAAAGCGGTGCGCGTGTTTTAAAATGTCAGAGCCGGCCTGGGGGGCTCGGGGGGAAGCCCCCGAGCCCCCCAGGCTGGCTCTGACATTTTAAAACATGCGCGCTGCTTCGCAGCTCTCTGCTGAATCCGGAACGCTAACTTCCGCGTTCGGATTCAGCAGACAGCTGCGAAGCAGCGCGCGTGTTTTAAAACGTCAGAGCCGGCCTGGGGGGCTTGGGGGCTTCCCCCCGAGCCCCCCAGACTGGCTCTGACGTTTTAAAACACGCGCACCACTTCGCAGCTGTCTTCTGAAGCCGGAACGCTAACTTCCGCGTTCGGTTTCAGAAGACAGCTGCAAAGCGGTGTGCGTGTTTTAAAACGTCAGAGCCAGCCTGGGGGGCTCGGGGGGAAGCCCCCGAGCCCCCCAGGCCGGCTCTGACGTTTTAAAACACGCGCTCTGCTTCGCAGCTGTCTGCTGAATCCGAACGTGGAAGTTAGCGTTCCGGATTCAGCAGAGAGCTGCGAAGCGGCGCATGTGTTTTAAAAGGTTGCAGCCGGCCTGGGGGGCTTGCCAGCACCCCCCCAGCCCCCCAGGCCGGCTGCAACCTTTTAAAACACGCGGGATACGAGCGCCAAGGAGCTGTCTCCTGAAGCCGAAAGCGGAAGTTAGTGTTCGGCTTCAGGAGACAGCTCCTTGGCGCTCGTATCCCGAATGTGAGCTCGGGAGGCGAACAAAAATGTCGCTCCCCTCCCAGCTCTTATCTCGAGTAGCTCGTAAGTAGAGCTGCTCGTATGTCGAGGTTCCACTGTATATGGTTCTACAAGATGAAAAGAAAAAAGGAGGATTGGGTCCACCAGATTTGGAATTATATTTTGCTGCCTGCTGTTTAGCTTGGATGAAAGAGTACTGTATGTGTTATTTAAAAATAGAAGCTTAATGGAATGAATAGGACATAATTTGAGATTTAAGTGGCATGGATATCTATCTTATGTTAAAGGTAAAGTTAATGAAGATTTTAAAAATTATTTTATCAGGCAGGCAATTCATAGAATATGTAATAAATATAAATCTCGGTTTTGCTCAAAAATACCTTTGCGACTTTCAGCACAAGAAGCATTTTAAAGATAAGAAATGATAAATAAACATAAACAGTAAGTTTATGGTGACGTATTAGATTTTTAAAGGGGATTGTAAAATAAAATCAAGAGAAGATTTAACAACAGAAAAAAATACTTGGTAATGGTTTTCTTATGTGTAATTATCAGAAAGGTTTAAGTAGATAAATGATTTTATGGTTTTAAACAATGTAAGACTGAGTTTGAAATAGAACTACCGTATGTATAAATAATGAACAGATTATTGTTAAAATATATATTGTTGAACTATGAGGCAAGAAGAAGACATTATGGAAAAATACTCTGTATGATACAATTTCTATCTACCATATGCAAATGGCTCAATGGAAAATATATGGTTGAAAGGATTGAAATTAATATTGTGTTATAGCCTTAAAGAAACGTGTTGGCATTTCTCACCAGAAAAATTGTCTAGAATATTAAGGTACTTCAAATCTTTGCTGGAAATGTGAACAACATGAAGGGACATTTTATCAGTTATGGTGGACAGGTAAAAAATCCAAAACATTTTAGATACAAATAAATTAATTCAAATTTTCAAGACTAATGTACAATTCAGTGGAGGGACTTTTATTTTGGAATTAATGTACAGACTGATACTATATACAGTGGAACCCCGACATAAGAGCTGCTCTACTTAAGAGCAACTCGAGATAAGAGCTGGGAGGGGAGAGATATTTTTGTTCTACTTACAAGCCCAAATTCGAGATACAAGCGCCAAGGAGCTGTCTCCTGAAGCCAAACGCTAACTTCCGCGTTCGGCTTCAGGAGACAGCTGCGAAGCGGCGCGCGTGTTTTAAAAGGTTGCAGCCGGCCTGGGGGGCTCGGGGGGGTGCTTGCAGCTTTCTTTCTTGCTCTTTTTCTTTCTCTTTTTTACCTTCCCTTCCTCTATTTCTTCTTTTCTTTCTCCTTCCCACCTTCTTCCCTCCCTCCCTCCCTTCACTCATTCCTCTCTTACTCTCCCCTTTCATAAGTTTCCTTGCTTCCTTCCTCTGTTCCTGTCCCTTCCCTCTTTCCTTCCTTCCTTCCCACCCTCCGTCCATTCATTCACCCATTCCTCTCTTGATTGCTTAAAGCCGGTCCCTGGTGCAAAAAGGGTTGGGGACCTCTGTCCTACAGGATTGGGTGGCAGAGAAGTTGAACATATGTAAATTTAAAAGTTTAAGAAAGTTTACAAGTTAAGTGAAAGAAACTTCATTATTCATTTATATGTACATGTACATTTCTTCATTAAAAACATGTCTTTCTGCATAATTTAGACTAACTTTGTGAGTTTTTTGAGGGCTGGAACCAATTAAAATTATTTACATTAATTCCTATGGGGAAAAGTCGTTCGAGATAAGAGCTGCTCGACTTAAGAGCCCAGGTCCGGAACGAATTAAACTCGTATCTCGAGGTACCACTGTATATATCTTTATGATGATTGCAGCAAAATGACTATGTTCAAAATTGGAAAGATTCTACATTCCACACTCTAAAGGTTTGTTTGTTTGTTATTTCAATTTCTATGCCGCCCATCTCCCCAGGTTGGTGAAGATTATGAAAATTGGAGAGATGGCTAAATTAACTTATTTGATTAGAGAAGCGATAATATCTATACTTATGGCTGAGTGGAAACTCCTTATAGAGTTTTTGCATAAAATTGCACTTCTGGCTTTAAAGATTAGAAAAAGAAGTTGATAATAGAAAAAGTGAGGGGTTTTTTTTAATCACAGAGGAAGAGGTAATTTTCTTAATCATACTTAAATTTTCTGCAATAGATATTACAATCTTCTTTCTATTTCTTTTTATCTTTCTGCACTTTTGTCTACTTTTTCTTTTCTTTATTCATTATTAATGGGTTATATTTTATGTTCCCTTTTAAACTGTTAATAAAATTTGTATAGAAAAAAATACACTTATGCGTACATATATCCCATTTGCTTATTAAATTGATGATATGTATCAAATTTTAATTTTTAGTTTATCAATTAGCCGATGGGCCATATCAAAATGCAGAGTTCAAACACAAATGATTATTAAAATTTGATAAAAACAATTTAAACTGTAATTGGAGTAAAATACAATTTAAAATGAGTTTAAATAGTTTAATATATGGATAAATAAAATATGATAAAATTATATTTTAGCATCACCCCTATGATCTACGCCAGTCCCACATATGCTGATCTTAACCAAACTATTTGCTCAAGTACTGTGCTGTATTAAATGTTGTTTTCAAATTCTGGCGGCATATAAGGTAAATTGTTTTGATATGGGGTTCCCAATGGATCGTTTGTTTAGTATATACACTAAAGTATCTGTCTCTTACCCTCTTATACAGGCAACAATCCAATAGGATGTGAGCCAGGTCTTCTACTTCTGCCACTCTGCAAAAACAGAGACATCCATTATAGAGTATAGAATGGAATCTTCCATATCTGATCATTGTGCCAAGTTGTTCAAATCCTGCCCGCATAAATATCTACCTAAGATGTTTTGGCAGTTATAACTTTATTTTTTAAAAAAATATTTTTATTGATTTTCAAAGACAGACATGACACACACAACATAAAACATTAAATGGAGCTACAATCGCTCCACTCAAAGTAGAAGTCCTCATTATACAAAAAAAAAGAAGAGATCTTGTTATTTTTTAAGATCATCTGGAGAATATGTTGCAATATCTGTTATAATTCAGTACATATAAAACACTTCTAATGGTACAATAAAATATCTAAACTAAATTTTAATTTGTAAATTAAATCAAATCTAGGTGAGAGGGAAAAGAAAGAAGAAAAAAGTATTAATTGCCTAAAAACACATCTAATAATATATTAAATATATATATAAACAAACTCTTAATTTGTAAATTAAGTCAAACCTAATTAAAACAGAAGAAAAAGCAAGTGATATTACCTTATGTTATGGACAAATCATGATCTAATATGTTTTGCTAATTGTGCTCAAATTTTTAAACTATTATTTCAACATACTTATATCTTTTTCTTTTTATTCCACCAAGTATATACCCTCTGCCAAGTATCGTAAAATTCGGAGTCTTCTTGGTTGTTTAACTTTGGCATTAAATAGCTGTCTAGTTAAAAACTATATTTAGGATATTAATATAATATTGTCTCTTTGAAAATCACCATCTTGACAAATGGTTATAGAATTATAATAAATATTTAAATGCAAGCGTTTAAATAGGCAGCAGCAAGTGGCGGTGGGCGTGGCAGTAAGTGGTGGAGGCAGGGAGTGACAGTGGCGATGAATGGCAGCAGTGGACATTCCCATTGCCTAGAACAGCTGATCTGTAGTATACCAGGAGGCCAATCCAACTGCCAATAAGCTGTCAGCAGCGAAGGTTCCAGCATTCCCTGGCGGTGGTGGCAGCTCAGCTCAGTTGACCAATGGTGGGTGCAATGGAGCAGAGCCCTGACAAGCCACATGCTGGGTAATAATTTTAATAATAATAATAATTTATTAGATTTGTATGCCGCCCCTCTCTGAAGACTCGGGGCAGTTCACAACAACGATGTTTGGTGTTCATAATTAGTGCAGCTCAAATTTTTAATATATGGACAGCCACAAATACAATTTTCTTTCCAAGAAATGTAGCCGACATAGCAAAAATCACTTAATGTAATAGTTCTTAGTGCTAGGGTAAGTCTCTGTACAGTACAGTACTAGTACAGTAAAAACACATTTGTTTGACTTAGGAAGCTTACAGATATTTGATAAAGCTTTCAGACCTTAAGAGGATCTATTTTAAGCAGCATTTGGTAGATAGAATTTGGTAGATAGAAAACTATTCCCTCAAATCAATTAAATCTTAGAAAGGTGCGTGGGAAGAAAATGGATTGGTTTACACACTTCAAATATCGATCAGTTTTAGTTGTAGTGTAAATGTTAAATGCATTTGGATGAGTTTGTAATAACATTTTCTGGTTAAACAAAAAAAAAATCAAGATTATCTTCTTTACTCTTCTATAGAACTGAAATAAATCCGAATGCTAACCCCCTGTCAAAAAATAAAATACATCATCACGACTTGGCTCACTTTTAATTAATCTAAATTACATTGTGTATACAGAAAATTTGGGACTGTCGTAAGTATTTTTCTCTTATATATATCCATTTTCTATTTTTTGGTAAAACTGTACATGAATGCAGCTATCACTTCCCTATTTTTTTCACCTTTTAGCTTGCAAAAATCATGGCTTTTTCAAAATCCTGTCAGACTAATAACAGAACGTGACCTTAGATGTAGTGTTTCAGATTTTAAGAGTAAGTATAGAGTGCTTCATTTAGCAAAACTAATAAAATTAACTTGTTAAACTGGGTGCCTTAATAAACATTAAGGAAAGTGTCTTAGTAATCATACATATAGGCAGGAGCGGGTTCCTTTTACTTTCCTAATGGTGCGCTGCATACACATCACAATGTTTTGTGCATGTGCATCCCTTTGCATGATTTTGCTTCCGCGCATGAACAGAGGGATGATTTTCCTTCTGCGTATGCTCAGAGATTTAAAAAAAAATCACCAAAAAATAGAAAAAAAGATGGCACCATGCGTAGACTGACAAAGACTACCGGAGTCATCACACACAATTGGAGGGCCACTACCAGACCTGCACACCATTCCCCACTGGTAGAAACCCACCTCTGCATATAGGAAACACAAAAAAATTCTTCCTCTCCCATTGTTTCAATAGCTTGTTTCTTCAATAATTAATATGACTTTGTTAGAGGTTTGAAGATGGGTCATGATTTCAGTGCAGTTCTGTGTTACAATCCAAATGTCATATCCCATGAAATGTTGACATTTCTCACTCAACTTAAGATTCTCATCAATTTAAGTAATTGATGCAGAGATTGTGGCAAGGCCAGAAAAGCTGGATGCAAATAGCTAAAAATGAGGCCAGGAAATTCCTCAAACTAGATATTTTACTGAAATCCAGGTTATTTTTGCTTTTTTCCTCTTTCTAGAGACAGAAAGCTTGACAAACTCTTCAAATCTTTGAAGAGTTCAGTAGATTTTTTTAATGACCCCTGCAATCTTCATTCCAATTATGAATGTAATTTTCAGTGATGTGATTCTTGACTCTAAGATATCTGAAAAAGGAATGGCAAGGGTGTTCTACCTTATATGGTGAATTGCAATTGAGAATGTCCAGAGATATTTCACAAGAAGAGTCTTCCACTCTTCTGTTCAGAGAATACCTTATGCCACCATACTTGAAATTTTGGGCTTAGAAAATTTAGAACTATGCTTCCAGGTGTAGATTCCATTTACCTTTCCTATTGGTTCACATCACAATGTGGAAAAAATCTGTAGTAGAAATCGTTTTGTGTAAATTCTTACAAGTATTTTAAAGGAGGAATGAGATGAAACTTCTAAAAGTTAAACATAGGAAGGGCTTAGATTCATGGATTTATTTCCCTAGCTAGTTTTCATTGCTTTTAAAAGACAGACTTGATTTTTAGCTCTGATGAATAAAATGTTTTTACATTCTGTTATAATTTACCTTGAAATATAAGTATCAAAACATACAATATGATTTAAACTATGGACAAAGCATTTACTTCAACTCGGCTTTTGATAATCCTTTCAATAAAAATGAGGAGTATTCACAATAAGAGAAGTATTCTGCATTCTTTGCTCCAAATATTACAAGAAGTTTTAAACCCCATGATAATGCAATTATGTGATCTACTTTTAATTATATTTGAATATAATATAATGCATTTATAAGAAGTGGTTTGCTAAAAGCCATCCCATTTAGCTATTGTGTTGCAGATTTTTTTAAAAAAAAACCTAAATAGAATATGTCCACAGTTTCTTAACAAAGAATTAAAACATCTCTTTCAAATATAGTTAATGGTAAGCTTTTGGGGATAGTATAATTTTAGAGCACTTAAACCAACCATCTGTACTTGCTTAGTTTATTGAAAAACATGTATTTCTGTTTCGGTGCCATCCATTAAAAACATTGAGTTTATTTCAACTTTAAGTTACTTCTTTGTATTATGTGACTGCTCAACTATTAAAATATTACTTTCCTTTACTGCCATATGTTTAGTTTCCAAATAGCTATGTGGCAATTTTCATTTTGTTTGGCAATTTTCATTCTCAAAACTTCTTTATACTTTCAAATTAGCATGATATTTAGCAGCTGGTCTAGTCTATTTCCTTTCATTTCAAGCAATGAAGGGAGAAAGTAAGGAAATGAGAGAGCTACAGTGGGGAGAGGAAGCATTTAGATTTATATAGCATTTAGACTTATATACTGCTTCACAGTGCTTTACAGCCCTCTCTAAGCGGTTTACCGAATCGGCATATTGCCCGCAACAATCTGGGTTCTCATTTTACCTTGGAAGGAAGGAAGGCTGAGTCAATCTTGAGCTGGTGGTGAGATTTGAACTACTGAACTACAGCTAGAAGTTAGCTGAAGTAGCCTGCAGTGCTGCACTCTAACCACTGCACAACCCCGACTCTGAATGAAGGAAAGAAGGAAGGAAGGAAGGGAGGGAAGGGAATAATACAGAAACACCTTTTTCCATAGCTCATTACAGTATATATCTTAATAATGCTAACCAGAAAAACTCATACAGAAAAGGAAATAAAATAAAAGGAATACATTTTAAAAATGGTATTTTGTACTCGCAAAACATTGTTTCAGAGTTATATTTCAGAAGGATGAAAGGCAGTTTCTTATGAAGCGATACTATGGGGAATTTTGCAAAATTTCCACAGAGGGTTTTATATGAGCATTGCATTTTAACATTTGGCATACAGGGATTTTAGAATTCACTTCAGGAGAACAAACAATATCGGGCACATCAATTTAACCACACCAATTTATGAGATTGATTACAATGATGCATCTAAATTTTTACAAGGGACATTCCAAGTTCAGACCAAACATAAAACAAGAGCTTCTTTCCCCCTTCTCCTCCACCAGATGTTGTTTTTGTCATGGCTACACCTAGTTTTTCATCCTGGCCCTTTCTCCTTTTTAGAATGGAATCTTTAACATGTCATTCAAAGATCAAGTATGGCTCTCATTTAAATGTTGCAAACCACTGATCCAGGGTGACTAACAAATAAGGTTCTAAATTGAGGCTATGACTTTCAATGAATTTAACTACAGCCATAGAAGTTCAGGCTTAACTTATGCTCTTATGATTCAGAACATTCTTGTCCTTTTTGCCCTCTTGCTTAAAAAAAAAAGTGAGAACCTTGTGGCAGTGTTGCTGCAAATAAGAATAGCAAACCAACTAGTGTTCAATAATATGGATCTGAAGGGATGGACAATGTATCTTTCTAGACTTCTTCAAATATACAGTTCTGTTTGGTATTCTTAAATGTCCAGTTGTCTGAAATGTTACAAAAATCCACTGCTTTGTAATGAAGCTGACTTCCTTCAAAGGATTGGCGTAAGAAACTTTACATAGTTTCGTAAAGTTCAGATGATGGACACATAATATAGCGTATGAAAGGAAGTACAAGCAGTCCTCGACTTACGATCACAATTGAGCCCAGAATTTCTGTTGTTGAGTGAGACATTTGTTCAGTGAGTTTGCTCCATTCTATGAGTTTTCTTGCCACAGATGTTAAGTGAATCACTTCAGTTGATAAGTTAGTAAATCACTGTTAAGTGAATCTGGCTTCCCCATTACCTTTGCTTGACAGAAGGTCATGAAAGGTGAACCTTGGGACATAGCAAAGGTCATAGGTAGGTACCAATTGCCAAGCATATGAATTTTGATCACATGATTATGGGGATGCTGCAATAGTTATCACTGTTTAAAAAATGGTATCTTTTTTCAGTGCTGTTGTAACTTTGAATGGATTGGTGTAAGTCAAAGACTCTCTGTATACCCACCAGTTAGGAAATCCGCTATTTGACCTTAAGTCCCTAAAGAGAAGGTAGTTTTTGTCTTCCCTTTTGTTTCTCTATGACAAGTTTGCTACAAATCAAGAGAATTTCTCAAATCTCTAATGGCTGACTAGAAGTCTGCAAATTATTAGTAAACACTGAGAAAATATTCAAGATTTACATTGCTCCATTTACAGGCTATCTTATAGAGCAGGGGTGTCAAACTCACTTCGTCACATCATCGTCATGTGATGTATCGCGACTTTCCCCCTTTCACTAATATGGGGGTGGGCGTGTCTAGTGCATTCAGGCCACAGGCTGTGAGTTTGACACCATTAATAAGCTAGCAGCCGTAACAGTAGTTTGCTAGTTTATATTGAATATTACTTTATAGTTTCTTGCTTAATCATTAAACAAAGTGGGGCAGTTATAATAAACAAACTTGGTCTTTAGAAAACAAAATGCCATGGTGTCATTTCTATCTTGTATTATAAAAAGATACTGCTAGCATCTGCTTATTATTTTGCCAGCCTGCTGAACTGACACTTTATCCATCACATTAGCAAGATTATAATGATCACAATGTGCAATCATGACATTAAAAGGATGCTTTTGCATCCCCCAAACAGTTTTTCCATCTATGAGTGAGGAAAAAATGGTGTCACGGTATTCTTAAATCACATTTTTACATTGCTTACAATCCATTATAACTCATAATTACTGGAAAATAAAAGGTTATGTATATTTATAACTATACATTATTCTAAGTTAATGAACACTTTAATAGTAGGTAAATATAAATTAATGGAACTGAAAAGCTGTTTTTTGCCAGGGTTTCTAATTTCAGCTTCCTCTTTGTCACAATCAGGAGGGGAAAAGGTGTTTTGAAAGTCGGACTGGGGGGTGGGGAGTCATCTTTTGCCAGAATCCAAAGCATAATGTGGATTTAGCAAAGATTTTAAAATGTTCTACATTTACAGGCCACTACAACGATATGTATATTCAGAGAATGTTCATAGGTTCCTAGTAGAGAAATATCTTCTTTCAACATGTGGAAGGTTGTCATATAACACAACACAAGCACAGAAGGAAAGGCACAAAAATACAAAGGAACAGGAAAAGCAGAAAAGTTTCATGACCTTGGGGGGGGGGGGGGAAATTGTGAAAGGAAGTTGTCAGCTTGTCTAGGTAGATGAGAAAGTAAATCAAAGTCATGTAGACTATTATTATTATTATTATTATTATTATGTCAATACAACACAGCAAACGAGATCACTATGCTGGATATCGTATTTCATTACCAGTCGGGAGCTTCCCAAGCACCTAAGACTGCGTGATGTAGCAGCGAATTGTTTGCCGATCCAGATAAAGCGGCCTTTTGCAATTGACAGATGGAGATTTTGTCAATTCCGATGGTTTTCAAATGTCCGCTGAGATCCTTTGGCACTGCGCCCAGCGTGCCAAGTACCGCTGGGACCACTTTCACTGGCTTATGCCAGAGTTGTTGCAGCTCAATTTTTAGATCTTCGTATTTCACTAATTTCTCTAGCTGCTTCTCCTCAATTCTGCTGTCCCCTGGGATTGCAATGTCAATGATCCATACTTTCTTTTTCTCCATAATCAGGATGTCTGGTGTGTTATGCTTCAGAATTCGGTCAGTCTGAAGTCGGAAGTCCCATAGTAGTTTTGCTTGCTCATTTTCGGCCACTTTTTCGGGCTTATGATTCCACCAGTTCTTTGCCACTGGTAAATGGTAGTTCCGGCACAAGTTCCAGTGGATCATCTGTGCCACAGCATCATGTCTATTCTTGTAGTCAGTCTGTGCTATCTTTTTGCAGCAGCTGAGTATGTGATCGATTGTTTCATCTGTTTCTTTACAGAGTCTGCACTTTGGATCGTCTGTTGATTTTTCAATTCTGGCTTTGACAGCATTTGTTCTAATGGCCTGTTCTTGTGCCGCCAGTATTAGTCCTTCTGTCTCCTTTTTCAGTGTTCCACTTGTAAGCCATGACCAGATCTTTTCTTTATCCACTTTGCCTTCAATCTTCTCCAACAACTGGCCATGCAATGCTTTGTTCCGCCAACTGTCCATACGAAATTGAGTTACATTTTTTCTGTACTGGTCCTTAGTTTGCTTCACCTTGAGAAGCTTCCTATTGTTGACCTCCATCAACGCTGACTCTTTGCTCCCCTTCACATAGTCAGCTAATGCATGCTTCTTCTCTTCTTCTTCTTCTTCTTCTTCTTCTTCTTCTTCTTCTTCTTCTTCTTCTTCCTATTCTTATTATTCTTATTCTTATTCTTATTCTTATTCTTATTCTTATTCTTATTATTATTATTATTATTAAGCAACATTTATATAACTTTGTTAGTCTGTAAATCTAATTGTGTTTCTCCCCACCTGCTCTTTATCTTTGTTGAATACTACTAAGGAGGGGGGGGGGTTTCGAGATGCTTTTTTGGGCTACAGTTCTGGCCCAGATTTAGAATTATTTTACTTGGCTGTTGCTGTGGTAGCAACTGTTCCTCCCATTCATCAAGTCATTCCTTCTTCCCATTACGTTGGCAATATCTGAGTATAATAAATGCCTTGTTTCATGCACAGTGTTAGTATCTGTCCTTAGGGCATGTTAGAGTCCCATAAAAATGTAGGGGTGCTGGAATAGTCATAATAAGGTCATTCCATAGTATTATCAACAACTGCATGTTGGAAAGGTCATAGTTTAATTTACAGTGCTTTCTTTATCATCCCAGTGTGACATTTCTTGCAGTATGTAACCCATAACCTTGCCTAAATCGGATCACTTTTGCATTCCTTGGGCAGGGGACTTAGTGGTCACTGTAGCTCAGTGCTTCTCAATTATTTTTGGTTATGCCCACCCCTAGGAAGAAAAAAAAATTGTGTTCCCCCAAGTGGTTGTTTGCAACATTTGGCATGTTGTCATTGAAAAAATACAAGTGGATTATCAGCATGATTGGGGTGTATTGTGTTTAAGTGACGCCTTAAATTATTTGGCATCATGCTGTCCATTGCCAACATCTTTAGACACAGTAAACATACCGGTCTTTGCTTGTCTCCCACCATAGCACTACATACGCTTCGTCATATTTCCTCATCTTAGCTTTCGGGAGACTTACGTTTGTCTCATTATCTCTGTCTCTCTCCTCCTTTCTTTCCATCCCTGTTATTTTCCATGGTGTCTCTTAAGGGTTTGTTGTCTGCACTTCATATCTCCTGCTGTGTGTTATTGTTCAGTGCACTCCCTGTGGCAAAAAAAGCACGTTCCCTAGGATTACGCGCACACACACACCCCCCGGCATTGCTCCGCACCCCTCCAGGGGAGCCCGCCCCACTATTTGAGAAACACTGCTGTAGCTAAACATGCTAATAAAAGATGCTTTGTTGCATACATCTCCAAATGCTTTGATTTCTTATTTAAGTATGCATTTCCCCCACAAGAGTCAAGCATAGTCAGCAGGATTGAAAGGTCAATAGCTGGACCTGTCTGCTGCATTCAGAACACCCTTGCATACCTTTGCAGTTTTTTCCCTAGCCTTCTATCTCTCTGATCCAGAAGCTGTTTAGAGATAACATAATTGGGATAAGGATGTCGGGAAGTGGATTGAGAATTCTGCATGTGTGAATCTGGGTGTCACAGTTCCTGTTGCCTCACTCTGCAGGAGCCAGAAGCCAGCATTGGATTCATCTCTGATCATCTAAAGTTCAAACCTTCAAAAGTATGTTAATCACTTCATTAAATGGGACTCAGTCTGTCACTCACACATTTTTCAGCAGTCAATATATATTGACCTAGCTACATCAGTATGAATTTGAAGTCCTGGATTATGTTCTATAGTATGGGATATACCCATACTTGTTCCAGATTAATTTATTTCCAGAATGGCATGTATTTATTAAAATATATGCAGGCTATGAAGTTATTTTCTTATAATTTTATACTAGACCAAAGGTTGATCTTGACAAGTTAAATAAACTATTCCATAATAAATAGGGCACACCCACCCATCACTTTGATTTATGTTAAATTCAGCTGAAGAAAAATAGTAACCAATTTCTATTTTCCTATTCAGCTGAAGAAAAATAGTAACCAATTTCTATTTTCCTATTCTTTAAAAAAACAAACAAACCTATTTTGGACAGTTTCTGCCAACAAGAGCCAGGGTGGCGCAGCAGGTAGAGTGCTGTACTGCAGGCCACTGAAGCTGACTGTAGATCTGTAGGTCAGCAGTTCAAATCTCATCACCGGCTCAAGGTTGACTCAGCCTTCCATCCTTCTGAGGTGGGTAAAATGAGGACCTGGATTGTGGGGGCAATAGTCTAGCTCTGTTAAAAAAGTGCTATTGCTAACATGTTGTAAGCCGCTCTGAGTCTAAGGAGAAGGGCGGCATAAGAATTGAATGAATGAATGAATGAATGAATGAATGAATAAATAAATTTCAAAGCCTGGAAAATATGTGTTAAAACTATAGATTCTATAGTCTTTAAACCATATAAACATTTTATCATTTATGTGCATTTAAATGTTCTAAAACTTTTAATCCTAGTTATAAATGTTTGTAATTTTATTAGTGTAGAAATTCAGCACATGCACACACACCCATAAGAATGCAATATTTAAGAAAATATTAAAAAGGCAGAATATTATGTTTTCCTAAAGGAGAAGTAGTGAAACATGCTCTTAAAAGACAGAAAGCAAACTCAATCTCCCTGTCTCCAAGCATAAACTGAAGAGGCCACCTTTTAGAAATGTGATATTTTGAAGCAAAGGCCGAATGGTAGGATTAGCCCTCCCTTAAAATCCAAAACAGGACAAAAACATTAAGCCACAATAGGAAATAACCCTTTCAGAACAGAGGCCCCTTCCTTGCATCACCCTTAGAAATTTCAACCCAACTTAGCTCAGACAAACACCTGGGATTTCTTCTTTGCCTATAGAGCCAGCTATGACCTCTACATAACCCCTACATAGTCCCCCTCTGAGTCTGAGAACTGTCAATAGAATACATATTCTTCACAGAAACAGAAAACTCAAGTGCAAAGCTTTAAAAAGCTATAAAAATCACCCATTCTCAACTTAATTTGTTAGCTCCCCAAAACCCATGTGGTTCTGCTTCATCATTAAGCCACCTTTCCAATCAGACTCCATTTTTCCAGTGTCTTTCTCCCAACTTGAAATTGAACCAGATGGATATTTCTTCCAACATTAGGGAAAAAATGTGAAGTGTAATTTTTTTTTTAGGTAAAACCTGCATCAAGTTTATACTAAACATTGCTCAGTTTTCATGATTTGCCTGCAAAGCTTAGCATTCTTATAATACCAACTACAGTGTTCCCTCGATTTTCGCGGGGGATGCGTTCTGAGACCGCCCATGAAAGTCGAATTTCTGCGAAGTAGAGATGCTTCCTTTCTTCCTCCCCCTCCCTCCTCCATTCCTGGCAGAACGTGCATGGGCAACGGGGCAGCAATCTGGGGGCTTTGCTGTGCTCTAGGGCGCAGGTGGTGGTGGCAGAGGCTGGAGAGGAGACCACACAGCTCACGTACCTGCTACTACCGCCACCACAAATTTTGCAAACTGCTGGGTCCCTCAGCTGTTTGGCGGCCCATGTATCTTCTGTCGGCTGCGGCAGTGACAGGAGGCACAATCTGGGCAGCGGCCGCCGACACGTGGGCCACCAAACAGCTAAGAGGCCCGGGGGTATCGGCGGCAGTAAGGCTTGGCTTTAAGCCTTATGAGGGCAATTGGGAGGAATCCCACCAGTCACCAGCCGGAAAAGCCCTAAATTTAAAGGGCATCAATCCCGCTCCTTTTGCAAAGCCCGGGGCGGGCGCCGTGCCGTCTGACCTCTGGGTGAAGCAGCACCTGGGTCCCGGGCTGAAGAGAGGAAGAAAAGGGCGGGCGGGGGGTTGCTCGGCCTGATTTCCCCCATGAAGAAAGAAAAGGCGCTTGAACCATCCGCTTCCTCGCCTCGAACTCCTCCAAGCGCTTGCAAAGCACTGTCTCTATGCCACAGTGGCTCGGCATCCTGAAAGCCTGAACCATCGCCCCCCCTTTGCTGCTGCGGGCAGATAGCCGCCCATCCAGATTCGGAGGCTCACCCATGGCCACCGAGGGCTCCTCTCCGAGTGGGGCCGGTGCCAAAAGAAGACGGGTCTGGCGAGGGGCCTGAGCCTTGGCCGCCGCTACCCAGATTGTGCCTCCTGCTGCTGCCACGGCCGACAGAAGACACATGGGCCACCAAACAGCTGAGGGGCCCTGAAGCAGCGAAATCAGTGGCAGCAAAATTGGCGGCAGCGGGTGGCAGTAAGTCTCTTCAAGTGGAGCATACCGATGCTCCAAGAATTAAAGGGGAAGCCTGGGGCAGAAGCAGAGCTTTTATTTAAATATGGTTTTTTAAAATAAATTTTAAAAATAAAAAAATACCACGGGTTTTCAAAGATTTTATTTATTTGTTTATTGATTGATTTATTTGTTTGTTTGTTTGTTTGTTTATTTGAAAACCGTGGTATAGGCTTTCCGCAAAAGTCGGACCCGTGAAAATCGAGGGACCACTGTAGTCAGGTAATGGTACATAAATACTGTATCTTATTTTGAGTATTTGCTAAAGCATGCTATTATCTATAGCTCTGGCACAAGATAGAAATATTTTTTTAAAAAATATATAATATTAGACACTTGGACAAGTTTTGAGAGAGTTCTTGGTGAACTTTGATAACCTGAAATTTTTCTACTTGAACTTTTCTACCTGAAAAAAGGCTTTGCATGATAGTAGATTCAGTAACTATTCAGCCGTGTCTTGGTATAGACACAATTTTAAGAAAAAGCAACATCTATTTCTTCTTTTGCTTAGAATTTCAACCATTTTTTAATCATGAACTTTTCATGGACTGTTAAAACCATACATTTATGAACTTTGTGAATAACAACTATTGTTTCAGTTTGTATTTTGAACTCCATTTCAATTGAATACTTACACCCACACACACACACACACACGCACACGCACACACACACACACATATATATTTTTATTGTGCAAACAGAAAACAATAGCATTTGTTGAAGGGCATCAAACAATTAGGTTTTAAAGCAATTCACCCTGTACCTAGTTTGAAATTGTCAGCAGTTTCCATTTATTAGTTTTTAATTGCCTTGAGAAGCTGATTTGCCTTGAAGCAGCAGGAGCAATTAACTTCCAGCATATGCTAATATCATGACACTTTAGAAAAAGGCTGCAGGAAAACTTTAAAAGTTTCCAAATAATCCTAGAAAATAGACTAAAATAACCTTACATCAACATAAAAAACATACCTATCTCTAAATTCATTTCATCTTCCCTATAAATCTTTAGTAAGATACTCATATAAGAATTACTGATGTTTCGACAAACTAGATCTCCTCATTGCAAACCAACTGGGTGAAGATCCCCATTTTCCTAAAATCTTGGCATGTTTGAACGCCTTTCAATAGTCGCCGAAGCACATGTTCACTTTTGGGGGGTATTCTTGGGCTTTTGTCAGGCACAAGCAACCTGAATCACTTGTGAATTGTTTCAAGCAGAATTTTTGTTAGCTATCATAATGTTTTCCAGACTGACTGCATTTCCTTGGAAATAGTCAGGTAAGGTTTTTATGGGAGCTCAGACCCATGCCCCTTTCTGCAGTGCAAGGACTCTAAACTTGGCCCTCTCTTAACACCTTCCTCACAGCCTTCTCAATTATCCATCATGAATTAGCAGTACGTTCTCTTATTCTTCAGCCTTATGGACACTTGGCAGCTCCTTTCACTGTAGCATCTTCAAACTGCACTGCCTGTTCCTCAGCACTATTGCGGTAGCATGTGAAATTAAGGAATCTGGGTCCACTCATTGCTACATCTTTCTTCAGTATTGACATGTAGACTAACATTTTAAATGTTTTGGTCATTGAGTCATTTTCCAGATTTTAGATCAAATATTTATTTATTTATTCATTCATTCATTCATTTATTTATTTATTTATTTATTTATTTATTTATTTATTTATTTATTCATTCATTTATTCATTTATTCATTTATTCATTTATTGCATTTATATGCCACTCACTCCAAAAGGACTCTGAACGGCTAACAATAGGAATAAATACAACAAAAATGAAAACAATTAAAATCTATTAATAAAAATCAATAACAATAATATAAAAAACATACATACTTACAATCAGCCTAATTCCAGGCCTGCCGGAAAAGCCAGGTCTTAACAGCTTTCCAGAAGACTGGTAGGGTGGAGATAATGCGGATCTCTGGAGGCAGTTGGTTCCAAAGGGTCAGAGCCACCACAGAGAAGGCTCTTCCCCAAGATCCCGCCAGCTGAAATTGTTTGGTGGACGGGACCTGGAGAAGACCAACTCTGTGGGCTCTACTGGCCACAGCAAGGCATGAGGGAGGAGGCGGTCCTATAAATAACATTATTACAGCCATAAGGGCAAAAAAAAAGATAAAACTTATATTAAATACTATGTGTATATATATATGCATATACTATAAGATATATTACAAGGAACTAGAATGAAATATAGACTATAAAAGTCAAGAGATAAAAGTACAATAATAATGATATGAAATAAATAAGATAAATACAATTTTCAATAAGATGAATAGCACATAAAGACACACAAAAGTGGGCAACCCGGGAGATATTTTGATTTACTATCAGATATGAAGAGCAACAAACAAATATTTCTCCGCCTCTAAATGTTTTCAGAATGGATAAAAGTTATCCTGAAACCCATATAAAAGGAACAACAGAGGAGCATATGTCTCAAGAATTCTATTCCACCATTTCCACATTGGCATTGGTGCTGCTGCCCTGGAATATTCTTATAGCATCCAAAGGCTTATATTTTCTTAGGTAATGGCCAAACGAAATTTTAATATTTCTCAAAGATAGGGGGGGTTTTAGACAGAAGAAAAATCCAGGCAATGGCCCAAAATTGATCATTCTCCTCTGGACCAACTTGCTCATCTATGAAACATCTCTTTAGATTCTATCCAATGATTTTGTATATAAAGATCTATAGCTTACTTATTATATTGAGTAAATCTGTAGGCTGATAGTTTGTAGGGTCCAATCTATTTCTATTATTTGTTTGCATAGCTTCATTAGAAAACTTTATTGAGTCATCTGTCACTTGCCATATTTCTCCAAATATTTCATTACTTCCTATAGCTTTTTGATCTGGTAGTGACTTCATTTTCTAGTACTATAGCTTTTATTTGTAAATAGGGAAGATCTTCTAATGTATATTAGATGTTGACATTCCAATGATACAGAAATTCAGTGTATCCCTTCCGTTCTTATCCTATCTCCTTTTAATTAGATAGAGGCTGTGTATTGGCATCCTTTAGCACAGTGTTCCCCAACCTTGGCCACTTGAAGATATCTGGACTTCAACTCCCAGAATTCCCCAGCCAGCATTCGCTGGCTGGGGAATTCTGGGAGTTGAAGTCCAAATATCGTCAAGTGGCCAAGGTTGGGAAACACTGCTTTAGCATATTAGTTTGAGGTTGGAAAATCCTGAGTCCAGAGATTATTTTAGAAGATTTTCCTTAATTTTTCACATCTGTTTCCATCTTTAGTGTCTTTAAGATGTCATTATAATGCCACCTTATTGTACCCTCTACCAACTCTTTGAAATTCTTTAATTTCTTTCTAAGAATTTTTTTCATGGTTTTGTCTTTTACTTTGCAATTTCTATTATTTGTTCTAATCCACTTTGGTTTCTTCCATTTATTAGTTGTTGGCAATCTCTTTCACATCCATCCTTAAACTATTCCTTGATATCATCCAATAGTTTCTCTGGTTCCCTATACTAGATTCAGGACTTCAGAACAATTCCTAAAGTTGTGCAGTGGTAATGATGGGTAATGATAATACAAGATCATATTGTGGAACTAGTTTCTTTATTCTTGCAATGTAGCTTGATTTGGATCTAAGCAGTTCCACAGTCAATAATTAATCACATCTTTGTTATACAGTATAGTTAAATTCTTCAACCTGATTGTAGTAATAATATAATCAATTTGATTTTTAGCTGCACTGTCTGGTGATGTTCATGTATAGGGGCCATATCAGTTGTTTGATAATGGAGAAAAATCTATATAGTTGCTAAGAGCTGATACTGACTTAATGGCATATAACTTATCAATCAATTTGTTGTTTGAGGAATGTGTTGTCAATGATCAGTTTTTAAACTAGCAGAAATGGATTAATTGTTCTCTTATCTCTTTGGTTTTTAAGGCCAGGCAATCAAATCAGGGATGAAATTCAAAACTTTTCCCTACAGGTTCTGTGGGCATGGCTTGGTGGGCGTGACAGGGGAAGGATACTACAAAATCTCAATTCCCTCCCCACTCCTGGGGGAAGCCTATTGCAAAATCTCCATTCCCACCCCACTCTGGGGCCAGCCAGAGGTGGTATTTGCTGGTTCTCAGAACTACTCAAAACTTCCATTACCGGTTCTCCAGAACCTGTCAGAACTTGCTGAATTTCACTTCTGAATAAAATACATTTTCCTTCTTACTATTTCCCACTTTGGCATTCCAGTCTCAAACCACAAGCAGCATATCTTGCTTGCATGTTCTATTTCAAATTAAATGTGACCCTAAAACTAATCAACTCTCTGTTCTGAATCAATGGTTGGAGCATAAATTTGGATAACCATTACATTAAAGGCTGACCACAAAGTCAACGGTTATTATTTAATCATTCATTCATTTACAATATATCCAAGCACTACATTTGCTCTAGCTTTCCTGATTATGAAATCAATAATCTTCTCCTGTTCTTCTCTTCTTTTACTGCTTCGGGTATTGAAAGAGATACAAAGTTCCTGCTGCTCTTCGAGCAGCCTTAACCACTATTGTTTTTTCGAGCATATTGAGTGCTGTCTTTTGCCATAGTCAAGGTCAAGAACAAGAACTGCTAGCAGTTTTAGAAAGTACTTTAATGCAGTTAGAGCATTATAACAGAATCTTAGAAAACTATCAAAGCGTCTCTCTAGTTCAACTTATATCTAACCCACTGAGTTATTTTGAGTTTCTTTCTCAGGTTTTCTATTTTTCCAGGACCTAGACATCTTTTTTTTTTAATGGCTCCACATTCTCCCGACACATAATTCTTCACATCATTCAAACTGAGGAGCCTGTCATCCAGCACTACATTGTCAATCATTCTATCATGCCAGTTCAATTGCTTTTCTTGTAAAATGCCATCACCTTCTTGTGAACCTTTGCCACCGTCATTAGAGTCATCTGCCTTCAGCATTTTCATAGATTGCTATGTCTGATATATAGGTGCCTGATAGCTTTAGCTAAATCACACCAGGGGTGACCTGTTAGGAGCCATACACTCTTGGAATACATTCTTGGCCTTGAAAGCAGGACAAGAAGGGATGGATGGAAATGAATCAAGGAGAGAACTAAGGAAGAATTTCCTGTTGGTTAGAAAAATTAATCAGGGGAAAGACTTGCCTCCAGAAGTCGTGGCAGTGGAAGTTTATTAGGAAGACATTGAACTACCATTTGTCTGAAACAGTATAGAGCAGTGATGGCGAACTTGTTTTGATTCGTGTGCCAAAATGGGGGGTTGTGAGGGATTGTGTGCATGCATGCACACACCCATAATTCTATATGGGCTTCCCCTCACATACATGCATGACACCTCCTGCGCCCAGCACGCGATGGCACACCTGTTTTTCAGTCTCCCTGGGTTTCAGAGACTTTCTAGGAGCCTTCCAGAAGCCAGAAAGGGCCTATTTTTGCCTTCCCCGTGCTCCTAGAAAGGCTCTGAAGCCCTGGGAAGCAGAAAAAAATTGAACTGCTGGTTGAACCGGAAGTTGGCAAATTGAACATTTCCAGCCTCCAGAGGACTTTTGGGGGGAGAGGGTCTGGAGCTTGGAGAGAGCAAAAAATGGCTCTTCCTCATTCCCTCCAGAGCCATTTTTTGTTCTTCCCAAGCTCCAGAGCCTTTCTAGCCCGGGAAAGGTGAAAATAGCCCCTCCCCCTGGAAGTCCTCTGGAGGCTGGAACCATTCTGTTCGCCAACTTCCGGTTCAACCAGAAGTTCAATTTCTTTTGCTTCTCCAGGCTTCAGAGTCTTTCTAGGAGCCTGGGGAGGGCAAAAATAGGCCCTTTCTGGCTTCTGAAAGACTTTTGTCACCCTCCCAGGCTCCTAGAAAGGCTCTGAAGTCCAGGGAGAGTGAAAAACAGGTGTGCCATCATGTGCCGGGACGTGCGCCAGACCTGAGCTCGCGTGCCCATCGATACGGCTCCACATGCCACTTTTGGCATGCGTGCCATAGGTTTGCCATCACAGCTATAGGATTTCCTGCCCACGCAGAGGTTGGACCTCCAAGGTCCCTTCCAACTCAGTTATTCTATTTTACTCCTTGCCCCAATTCCAATTAGGCAATATATATTATGGAGGTCCATAATATCTGGGCATCAATAATACTATTTCAATAAAAGAAAACCTCACATTCAGTTTTGTTGAAAAATGTTTGCTAGAATATCAACTCAGAAAGCACATTTAAGAAGAGATAGAATGAGAGGAAGAAGCATTCACCCAACCTGTCAGAAAATGTTGCATTTCCAGAGGCAACTTGCATCTGAACAAAACCTTCCCAGATAAGGTCAAAGCTAGGGGCCCATCAAAAGGACTGAATGGAAGAAGCAAATTCCAAAGGAATTGGACTGTCAAAGGCTGATGAATTAGAGACATCAATCAAGACAACTTTCTTTAAAGTTAAATAAGCAAGCCTCTGCAATTCGATAGCCGATAAAGGGCAGAATTGGTAGCTCTGGTACATATCAACAGTCACTACGGCAGACTTTTCATCAGCCATAGAAATACTTGCCGGAAGGTGAACACATCAAGGAAAGGCTGCATTGCTGTCACGTGAGTAGGAAGCTTAAGTATCTAAAGGCAACTGCAGAACTAATGTCAATGTTACATGCAAAAGTACACTCAGGCTAGTAGGATATATGAATGCAAACTGGGATGAAAACATAGAGGATGGAAAATTAATCAATAGAGCCCATTTTCTCTGGAACAGTTTTAATTGGGCTAACAAAAAAAGTAAATAATTACACCCTCATCTTTGAAATCAGAATATATATAACATAAGCTTATCACGATCTAGCCATTTTATATATTAGGGAAATTTTGGACTTTGGCATAGATGTAATTTAAAGTTTCCAAGCATCATAATATTTTCTAAATAAAACTTACCTTTGTTTTTATTTCACGCAAAGAAGAATATTTTCTTAAAAACAAATTACACAATTTAGAATGTCTTGCTTCATGCATTCTTTCTATGGTGCAAAGCTATCTATTTTGCAATAATCTGACCTTTTATTTATACTCACTCATTAAGATTTAAGTAAGGAAAAAGGAACCCTGTCAGATTTTAAATTTTGTGTATAGAGCTCACTTAGGAAATATCAAGCATATAACCTGAATGTTTATGGTTTGGCCATTCCTGATTGAGTGCAATGTATGAATGAGTAAGAAATAGTCTGAAGATACTTGGGGCCAAAACTGATAGATACATTTTTATGTTACAATGGAGCCAGATTTGGTTGATATATTCTTTTAGTATACTGAAATTCATATGCCATATTTTTTGGAGTATAAGACACACCTTTTTCCTCCCTAAAAGAGGGTGGAATGCAGCCATTTTTGCTGTCTCGAAGCCCCACCTCTCACTTGCAAAGAGCTCCTTGTGATGGGGGATGGACAATGCCCATTTTTGCAAAAAAAGAGGGGGCATTTTTCGGCCATTTTTAAACAAAAATTGGGTGGGCAAAGGGAGCCTGGGGAGCCTGCAGAGAGCTCCTGGAGACTAATAGAAGGTGTTGACTATGTATTGGGTTAATGTAAATAGTTGAATCCGAAATGATTGAATGTGATTGGATTAGAAGTTGACCGGGAAATTCAAGAAAGTGACAGTTGCATTTAAGCGGGAAAGTGAGAGTATAAAAGAGGCGATCTGACACAGTTTCAGTCAGTCGCACCGAGAGCTGAAGTCACAAGTTCAACTGTATCTCTGCTGCCGAGAATAAAATGCTTTTAAAGAAGCTGACAGCCTCAGTATTCTTCATAAGGCAATAATGCTTCCATTTTTGTTTTAAAAAGCAGGCAAGAAATGGCCCATTCCTCACATACACACACCCATGTTCACCATAATTTTGTTTTGCAATACAGTGTTCCCTCGATTTTTGTGGGTTCGAACTTCGCGGAACATCTATACCACGGTTTTTCCTGCCCGATGATATCATATGTCATTTCCAAACTTTCGTCTGCCCTTAAAAAACATTTTTTTTAATAAACTTTAATAAATAAACATGGTGAGTAATAATCTAAATGGTTGCTAAGGGAATGGGAAATTGTAATTTAGGGGTTTAAAGTGTTAAGGGAAGGCTTGGGATATTGTTCATAGCCAAAAATAGTGTATTTACTTCCGCATCTCTACTTTGCGGAAATTCAACTTTCGCGGGCGGTCTCGGAACACATCCCCCACAAAAATCGAGGGAACACTGTATATGTAATTAAAATAGGTACTGATAATATATGGCCCAGATTCTTTAGCAACTTTGGATGTATCTGAAATATATGAAAGTTTAAGACATGCTGTATTTAAAGTAAAACAAATCTAATTTTACATGAAACCTTGTTCCATGGTTATTCAATTTGCCAAGAAACCTTTGAAAAGGGTTGGATATTGATTTCTTGTATTAACATTGCAAAAGAGAGAGAGAGGGAGCTGTCTAATTCTTCTGATCTGGTTAAATCTATGCTAATTTTATGGCTTCAAGTTATTACATATGGTAATATAAATCTGGAGGCAAATGGCAATAGAAGACTTAAATGTAATGTTGAATAATACAGTATTTCAGAAATGTAGAATTTGACATTCTATAAATTTTTGCTTTGTCAGGCCTGAGTTTGGAAAAGACAAATATTCCATGGGGGTGGTAATAAACATATTCTTCTTATGTATGAGAGCCAGTTTGGTCTAGTGCCGTGAAGACGAACCTATGGCACGCGTTCCATAGGTAGCACATGGAGCCATATCTGCCAGCATGCGAGCCATTGCTCTACCTCTAGTGCACATGTGCACACCAGCCAGCTGATTTTGGACTCATGTGGGGACTCTGAAATGGTATTTTTGGCTTCCAGAAGGCCTCCGGGGAGGCAGGGGAGGCCGTTTTTGCAAAAAACAGGCCTGCTGGGCCCACAGGAAGTCAGGAAAGGGCAGTGGTGGGGTCGTGCACTCATGTGCATGGAATGGAGCACAGGGGAATTGAATTGTGAGTGTGGTCATGCAAGCCTGCACAATACGGAGACAAGACGGAGTGGCTGTGGGTCTTGCCTCCCAAGGACAATTCCATCTGTCTGTCCATTACCCTGGGGGGAGAATCATTGACCCCTTCAGAAAGGGTCCACAACTTGGGCGTCCTCCTCGATCCACAGCTCACATTAGAGAAACACCTTTCAGCTGTGGCGAGGGGGGCGTTCGCCCAGATTCACCTGGTGCACCAGTTGCGACCCTATTTGGACTGGGAGCCACTGCTCACAGTCACTCATCACCTCGAGGCTCGACTACTGTAACGCTCTCTACATGGGGCTACCTTTGAAAAGTGTTCGGAAACTTCAGATCGTGCAGAATGCAGCTGCGAGAGCAATTATGGGCTTTCCCAAATATGCCCATGTTACACCAACACTCCGCAGTCTGCATTGGTTGCAGATCAGTTTCCGGTCACAATTCAAAGTGTTGGTTATGACCTATAAAGCCCTTCATGGCACCGGACCAGATTACCTCAGGGACCGCCTTCTGCTGCACGAATCCCAGCTACCAGTTAGGTCCCACAGAGTGGGTCTTCTCTGGGTCCCGTCAACCAAACAATGTCGCTTGGCAGGACCCAGGGGAAGAGCCTTCTCTGTGGCGGCCCCGACCCTCTGGAACCAACTCCCCCCAGAGATTAGAATTGCCCCCACCCTCCTTGCGTTTCAAAAGCTGCTTAAAACCCACCTCTGCCGCCAGGCATGGGGGAACTGAGATACACTTCCCCCTAGGCCTTTACAATTTTATGCATGGTATGTCTGTATGTATGATTGGTTTTTATATAATGGGTTTTTAACTGTTTTTAGTATTGGATTTTGTTATATACTGTTTTATTGCTGTTGTTAGCCGCCCTGAGTCTGCGGAGAGGGGCGGCATACAAATCCAATAAATGAATGAATGAATGAATGAATGAATGAATGAATGAATGAATGAATAATTAGCATGCACATTTTTGGCACCTGAGGGAAAAAAAGGTTGGCCATCAGACTAGCAACTAGTCTCACTTTAGCCATGAAAACCAGCTGGATGACCTTGAGCCAGTCACTCTCTCTCAGCCTAACTCACCTCACAAGCTTGTGGTGGTGAGGAAAATAGGAAGTATTAGATATGTTTGCTGTCTTGAGTTATGTATAAAAACAATGAAGGTGGAATATAAATATTTTTTTAAAAAGTTAATGGTTTCATGAGATGGGTCTATCAAATTCTGAAATGTCTTCAATTGTAAAGCAATATGTCTTAGCCATTACCTTCTATAAGATCTGGATTTAATAATTTGTTAAAGGATTGAGCTAATTCCCTAATATAAATATGGGTGTGTCTCACTGCAATTTTTTTTCAGCTAAACCTTTCCATAAAAGAATGTAGTGATTATTGGTTTATTTTTTCAAACTCTCCAAAAGTTTAACTGAAAAACCTGTTAGTGAAAATATGTTTGAATATGTGACATCAGACCCCAATGCTTGCACTAAATGAACTGGCAGAAACAGATGTTAGAACTGTCAATACACTCTTAAGAAAGGCCAAAGATGCTAAAGAAAACTCTTGTTTTCTTCTTATAAAGTATAGTGCCTTTCCTTTGCAATGTAAGAAGAAAATTATTGTACACATTTCCATCACAGATCCATGGGAAGCCTCCAAAGAACTTGTGATTCCAAGCAAAAATTCAATAAAAATGTAAGTCTTATCACAAAGGCATAAAATACCTCTTTATCTCCTACTTCAAGATCAAAACAAAATCAGAACAAAATCTGTAATATAATAGCAGCTCCTTTCTTCCATTTTCATCCAAGTATAAAGACACCAAACAGTCCAAAAAATCAGGAGCTTAAAGTTCAAAACATCAAATGCTATCTGAGGCTGACAAAAGACATTTGGATATCTCTATACAAGTTACACATAGTGAACGTTTAATCCAGACATCAAACTACTTGAACTCAATTGAATTCTGTGTAATTAGAGCTCTAAATGTCAAAATATTCATAAATTGTCACAAATTGTATCTATTTACAACTTGGCCTCCACATACCGTATAATTTTCCTTGCTCTTAGCTGGGAGTGTGTCTTCATGAGAATAGATGTGGGTATATACTGTAGATGTACACACACACACACATACACATATACACACACATTAACTCAAAACATTTCAATACATTTGCAATAGAACAACATGCTCATGACAGAAAGGAAATTGTAAATAGCACAAGCTCTATGCTAAATAATTGGTGTTTGTTTAGATATACCTGGGGAAGGGGACATCTGAAACTTTACTTGCTTTCTACAAAACTAGACTTCTGGTTTAATCAGTAGTGCTGAGCCTTTGGGAAAAGCGCTGTGGAATTAGTCTTAGTTTTAGTCTGTCGTCTCCTGTGTTAAGGTTTGGGGCAAGATATTAGTCTTTTTTTATCACCAGTTTTCTCTTTCGGTAAAATGTGTGTTCTATAAATGCCCCAGTTCATTTCTGCAACCTTCTGTGAATGGGCAGTTTCTCCCACAGCAGCCATTGTCTGATTATAACCATTATATTATCTCAAAGGCTGGAGACCTCTGATCTATTATTCTCTAGTGTCTACAAATGCAATAAAAAACTTATACAGTACAAACCACAGAAAAATTCCAGGAAAAAAGTAGAGGAATTGGCACTTATGTGCAGCATGTGGCATTACGAAAAAAATGATAAAAAGAATTTAGCTGGCACATATTATTTCTTTGAGAAATATAACACACTTTACTTTTCTTTGAAAAAGGAAATGTGTATAAAATGTGCAATTTAATAGTTTAGCTGCGTGGAAAATGTGTTTTCTCCATTGCATCATATTCAAATGCGAATCCATGTATGTGGGAATCTAAATAGTATAAATTACTGATTTAAACTTGAGGAGCAAGAATATGTGCTTTCCTGAGGCAGCAGTAAAAAAGAAAAACAAGTATTTTGAAGCAGCTTTACATCTTGCTCCTTGATATAAACTCACACTGTTCATAATTCTTCAGCAGATTTCTCACCCCAAAGGTCAACGTACAAATAATAACAGCATGAAATATTTCAGTGTGTTTCTTTTAAAAGTACCTTTTATGAAATGAGTGTAATAACGTTACAGCAACAAAATATTGCTATTTTTCCCATTCGCTGGGTATTAGTTATACAATTCTGGAACTGCTAATCCAAGTTTGCATGCTTTTGGATATTGTAAAAATAATTTTGCTACCTTGGGGTATATGAGATGATAGCACTTAAGATTTTTGATTGAAGCTTAGCTCTGCATTCTACAGAGGAATCACTGAGTCTGTCATCTGCACCTCTATAACTCTCTGGTTTGGTTCTGCAAACCAACAAAACAGACATAGACTTCAGAGCATAATTAGAACTGCAGAAAAAACAATTACCACCAGCCTGCCTTCCATTGAGGACCTGTATACTGCACAAGTCAAAAAGAGGGCCATGAAAATATTTACAGACCCCTCACATCCTGGACATAAATTGTTTCAACTCCTACCGCATATCCACCAATGACAAATTTCTTGTGTCCAATCACACTTGGCCAATAAAAAAATCTATTCTGTTCTGTTCCGTTCCGTTCTATTCTAATTCTAATTCTGCTTGTCACCTTCAGTAATTATAAGCTATCACAAAAATTAAACACTTGTTTTATTTGCACAGATTTAGCCTTTAAATACCATTTTTATACAATTGGTTTGCAGTGATGCAGCACAGTCGTGCATGTATCTAGTCACTCTAGTGACCCAATTGTGAACTACCCAAATCCTTCATCCATAATTCAGTAGCATATTTAATGGAGTGGTCTAAATAATGCAAAAGAAGGTAAGCACAGAACAGGGAAAAAACAAGTTGCCTTCTAGCACACCTGCTGGCATGTTGATACAACAACAAAATACTTCATTATAATTGAAATCCAAATACTCAGGAGGACAACTCTGTTCTAGAATCGCCTCCTTGGAGGATACGGAAAAGCAACATTTGCAATTTCCTCTTCCCACCTACATTCCCCAGAGCTGAAACTAATAGGAACAGTAGAGAAGTAGTATGAAGAGCCAAAGAACCTTCAAGGTTACTTACTGGTAACTTACTGGTTATTTACTGGCATGGGACCAGATTACTTACGGGACCGCCTATGGTTAAAATTCCTTGTTTGTCCAATCACACTTGGACAATAAACATTCTATTCTATTCTATTCTATTCTAATTCTATTCTATTTATTTATTTATTCGTTCGTTCGTTCGTTCGTTCGTTCGTTCGTTCGTTTATTTATTTATTTATTTATTGGATTTGTATGCCGCCCCTCTCTGTAGACTCAGGGCGGCTAACAACAATAATAAAAAACAACATGTAAATCCAATACTAAAACAACTAAAAAACCCTTATTGTAAAACTAATCATACATACAAACAAACAT